>NW_027195687.1:17500-82500 GCF_038502225.1 Cherax quadricarinatus | reverse complement strand
AAGCAAACACGATCATGGGGAGCATCATTGCTCCAGCAAAGGCGCTCCCCCCCGTGATCGCACCTGCTTGGACCCCCTCCTCCCCTCTGCAACTCTGCAAGCCCCTGGTGTGCCGATTGCAACACAAAAGGCCCAGAGCCATCATCCAACTCTGCCCATGGTTGTTGTGCATCTTGTACTGCTTGTTCACGATTTTTGTATAATAGTATATGTGCGTATATTTTGATTACATGACATCAAAAGAGGATATAGTATCTATTTTGGTTTAAGTTTCATGAAATTTGGAGTTAGTGAGTAGTGTATGTAGGTCAGATGCTGCATTTGTTAATTGGAAAGTTTTCACAGTTGAGGAGAGCAGCACTTAGCCAAGTGTGTCTAAGTCTTGTGATAGGAAGTTCCTTTAGAGCAAGTAAACAAAAAATTTGTACAGTTCCTGCACTCTGAATGAGGGGTGTTGATATGTTGAATTTTTTTAACTGTAGTGTAGGCGCACCCCTGGCAAGAGAGAGTGATGGAGCAAATGATGATGAAAGCATTTCTTCCCTTTTGGTTCACTCTGCCTTGGTGGGAAACAGCCAATGTGTTAATAATAAAAAAATAGATATTACTACCAATGTATGTGGTTTTTCAAAGAACAGTAAGACACACATTGCTGACTAAATGGAGAGCTAAAGAACAACCAAAAAATCTACTACGCACTACGTACTAGTAACTGATACACTGGGTGACTAACAGATAAGCCTGAAGAAAGTTAATGAAGCCATTATACATTTACACAAACACATGGCATTGTAAACTAAAGGGCAAACAACAAGTATAACTACAAATGGATTTCTTAGATTTACAGGCAAACTGAAACTATTCAATTTTTTAAGTCATCTAAATCAAGAAAAGCAAATATATCGATAAGTGATCAAGGGAAAATAATGAGCTATTTGGTCATAATACAATAATGATAGAGTCGGAAACCTTAGGAATAAACAAGAAAAAAAAATAGTTAATAAATAGGGATCCAATAAATCAAAGATTAAAAAAAGCAAATGCAGATACATTAGATAAATATTGTTAAAGGGAGGTAGGACACTGGTAATAGTGTAAAACGCCAACAAGATGAGAAAGACACTAATACAGGTTGGCAATCAGTAATCCGGTTCCATCAGTAATCTGGCACTGATTTCAGCTAGCGTAACTTCAAATTTCCAGGGTTGCCACACCAACCTGCAGCTACTGTTTCATGGCACTACTTGCTGCATAAGTCATTCCAATTTCTTTTTCTCCATTTATTGTTATAACCTGCTCACTTTTAGCCCTAGCCATGGTTCCAACAAATAAAAGAAATGCTTTTCATTGTGTAGAGCACATACACCGTACATTGTCCATAATAGATAAGGTGGCTTTGAAGCCACTGTTGGTCACCATGAGCTCAAATCATTGAAATAAGCTATGACCGGTAAATTTGGGCCTACATATGAGAGAATAAATAGGTCTGTGTGGTAAGTGTGCACTATATAAAAAAAATCCTGCAGCATACAGTGCATCACGAGAAAAAACTGCGACCAAGTTTAACTTGTAAACCCGACTGTGCAGTGTATTTTCGTATGGTTTGTATGGTTGTGTTCTCGTTTTTTGGTCTTGATAGAATGGAAGATAGATTACAGAAACAGACACAATTTTGACTAGTTTCACGCCAGAAAGCGCCTTAAAACTCAGCTCAAAGTAGCAGAAGTGTTCAATTTTTGCCGACATTAAAGAGTAAACAAATGACGTCACTGTCCAATACATGTCCAAGTGGCCGGTCTAATACGCAGTCACGAATGGGTTAACACCGTTTATACAACCATTACAATAATGCAGTAGTCTGCACAACAGCAAATCTTCTATTTTTTTGTGTGAATAAAAATTCAAAATGGAAAGCAAGCATAATATAAGATGGGCCTGGAGACGTGACTAATGAACAAAAAAATTTTTATTTTAGTTTATTCTGGACTCTTTTGAAAATGGCATCTTTTGATATTTGTGTGAAATTGGCCAAATTACAGATTTCTGACCACTTTATTGGGTAGTTGAAATAAGTGAATGGGCGGTTTCTTGTACTCAATCGACTGAATAGAAGGAATACAGTGGGACCCCTACTTACAAGTTTAATCCGTTCCGTGACCTTGCTCGCATCTGGATTTGCTCATTTGCAGAGTCAATTTTCCTCACTGAAATTAACTGAAATACAATTAGTTCATTCCAGTGGAATTCTGTACTTCAATAATTTCCCTAATATCAGCTCTACGGCTTATTTATCTACCACAATTCATCTAATATGACATATTAAACAATATAAATAACATAGAAACCTGATATATACTCTAGAATGAATAAAATATGTCATTCATATGGTGGTATCATCAGCGGATGAGAGTTTGTCTGAAGACCGGACAAAATACCCCTTGAATAACAAAAAAAAAAAAAAGGCACAATACCATGACTGGAACATTACACAAATAACCTGCACATAGAAAAGAAGAGCTTACAATGACAGTGTGACTTTATAAATGGTCCAAGTCAGACCAAAACGTCGTCATAAGCTGCTCCATTCTATGTGCGGGTCATTTGCGTACTCCTTGAACAATTTTGCTAATATCATCTATATTCTCTATAAGGATTACAATGTTGAATTTACAGGATTTGGTTATTATGTGGTTTACATGTAGTTAAATAATGATTACAGAGTGTACCACTAGAACGCCTAGCATGGCTAGGCATTTCGGGCAGACTTAGTTTAATTCTTTATTTTAAAATATTACAAATTATGAGGTAAGTTGGTATTATGGCTAAGTGACTAAATACTAGTTTGTGAGTTTAGCAATGTGAATGCTTTTGTTTTGGCACGGTACATAGTTTCAATATTGGAGTACAATAGGATTCATTATTTTAAGATTGTGATTAATATTTTTGTTTATGGTCAAATGGGTGAGTGAGTGTAAGTGTGAACCACCAGGTGGTATTCATGTAGTTAGTTGATGGGGTGTATCAGGGAGATAAGATGTTTTCTAATGGTAGTTTTGAAGGTGATGAATGTGTCAGCAGTTCTAGAGTTCTCAGGTAGGGTGTTCCAGATTTTAGTGCCTTTCACATACATTGAATTTTTGTAAAGGTTTAGTCGGACACGGGGAATGTCGTAGAGATGTTTGTGTCTGGTGTTATGCCTGTGGGTTCTGTCACAACTATCAAGAAAGCGTTTTAGGTAAAGGTTGATATTGGAGTTTAAGGTCCTGTAGATGTAGATTGCACAGTAGTAAGTGTGGATGTACTGAACAGGGAGTAAGTTTAGATCTATGAAGAGTGAGTGGGTGTGTTGCCAGGGATGGGATTTAGTTATTATTCTTACTGCAGCTTTTTGTTGGGTTATTATTGGCTTTAGGTGTGTTGCTGCAGTTGATCCCCAAGCACAAATAGCATAGGTGAGGTATGGATAAATAAGTGAGTGGTATAGTGTGAGAAGGGCATTTTGCGGCATGTAGTATCGTATCTTGGAGAGGATCCCAACCGTTTTGGATACTTGCCATCTTGAGTAGTTTCGGGAAGGTGCTAGTTTCTAGTGACTTGTTAAAAAGTAATGAAATAGCATGCGAAAGGACATGGGCCGCTCGCTTGTACAGTAATGGTGGGACATGAGAGAGATTCCCTGAGTTATTTTTAAGTGACTTTATAATCTCGGTGACTTCCAAGGGCTCAGTTGGTGCAAGATAGAAGGAATTTGGGTAATTCCCATCTAGGTAGTCCCCGGCATGGGCATTGGTATTTGGGATTTTATTGGCGAGATTAGATCCTATGGTTGAGAAGAAGTCGTTTATCTTGTTAACTGTGTCAGTGGGATGTAGTGGTGTTTCATTAGGTTCAGTTAGGACAATATTCTTGTTTTTTTTTCAGTTTGTGGGTCCCTAGAATCTGAGAGAGTGTTTTCCAGTCTTTTTTATATCTCCTCTAGTGCCTGTGAATCTACTGGAGTAGTATAGTTGTTTGGCTTTCTTTATTACTTTGGTGAGAACTGATGAATAGTGTTTAAGAATATCTTTGTGTATTAAGCCCTGTCTATATTGCTTTCATATTGGTGTTTCTTGTCAATGGATTTCAGAATGCTGCTGGTTAGCCATGGGCAACCAAGCCGTTTGTTTGTGATCTGTTTCGTTTTTATAGGACAATGTTTGTTGTATAGTCTAAGTAATTTGTTAAGAAAAATGTCTGTCCAGTCATCAATACCATTGGCCTTGGAGAATTCTGTAGGCCAGTCAACAGTCTCCAAGTCAGCTGTGAACTTCCTTATTGAGGCCTCGTCATGGAGTCTAAATGAGACATTGTTGTATTCAAGTGGTGCTTTACTAATGTTTGTCAGGAGGAAGGTAGGGTAGTGGTCTGTAGTGTTATCTGTGATTATCCCTGATTTAAGGGGGCTAGTATATTGGTCCATATGTGGTCTATTATGGTTGCACTTGTCTCAGTGAGCCTGGTTGGTTTAGTTATTGTTGGTATGAGAAGTGTGTAGTTCATATTGTTGACGAAATCAGTTACAGGCTGATCATCTAGTAAGCCAAGGTTGATGTTGAAGTCTCCAGCTAAGAGAAGGTGGTGCTTATTCATTTGTCTGTTTGTTATTAGTGACTTTAATTTCTCACTGAAATTTGGGATGTTTGTGTGAGGTATCCGGTAAATGGCACCGATTGTTATAGGTGTCTTAAGGTTTTTTACAGTAAAATTAGCAAACATGTATTCCCCATATTCATCACTAAAGCAAGTGGTGCTAATGCAAGATAACTAGTTAGAGTAATAGATTGCAATACCACCCCCAACTTGGTTTGGTCTGCAGTTGTGAATTGCTGTGTATCCTGGTAGAGAGTCGATATCTATTGTGTCCTGCTTAAGCCAGGTCTCAGTAAGAATAATGCAGGAGAAGGGTGTCTTTAGTGATTCAAGGAGTGCCAGGAGGTCATCATAGTGTTTGCTTAATGTATAGAAAAAGAATAAAAACTGACAAACATAAACACTTTATTATTTAGAAAATATAAAATATAAAACACTTAAATATGAAGTATTAATCCTACATTAAAGAAAATGAAAAATGAATAATATAAATGATAATTGAATTCAACGCTAATATAAATGTATATAACACGTGGGTGTCTGGTGTTGGTGACACTGTGTTGTTGAAATCGTAGCCGTTGCTGATGATGGGGGGGGTGTCGCAGGTGTTGATGACAGCCCACCGGCTCGTTCTTCGCAGATTTTCTAGCTTTCAATAATCCTTCCTGGAGTACCTGGAGAGAGTTCCGGGGGTCAACGCCCCCGCGGTCCGGTCTGTGACCAGGAAAGCAGGTTTTCTCCCCTGCAATGATGAGGGGTTATATCCTGTTACTTGCATACACAAACAGGTAAGTGGATCAAAATTCGGGACATCTCAGAACGTTAGTCCGTCTCCTTCAATTCTACTCGTTGATTGGCAGGTGACCCTCTCTGTCATCCAAGCTGGAAAGATAGACAGGTTACCCACTGCTTAAGAAATCACTCTCCATGATAAGTATAATACCTAAAAGATGTGGTGATTATTACAACAGTCAACTTAGAGCAAGACTGAAAGGACTAAGTTTATTATTGGTCAAAAGTGAAGCTTTCAACCAATAAATCCACTAGAATACAAGGCAGGCATGTACTTACAGTAGTGCTGGGAGCTGTGAGTCTAGTGATTACTGTTTGGACCGGAGCCCCACACGTCACCTTTCGGGGGGGGGGGGAAGAAGGAGGGGAAGGGATAGTGGGAGCTAGACTGACCCTACCTTAACAAGCAGCCGGCAGTCAAACTATCACTTTCGGGGTGGGGGAAAAAAGGCGGGAGTAGCGGGAGCTAGACTTACCTTACATTAACAAGTAGCCGGCAAGCAAACTATCACTTTCGGGGAGGGGGAAAAAGGAAGGGGGGATAGCGGGAGCTTGACTTACCCTACCTTAACAAGTAGCCGGCAATGAAACTATTGTTACTATATCGCTACTCATATCTATTGAACTTTTCCCTCACACAGCCACTATGGTGGCACCCTCCCATGCCCATGATGTCAGCAATGTCACATGATATGTCAGGTTCCCAGTAACTTCCACTACACAGCCAACACCATGGAACTCTACCATGAGTCAGCTGTCAGGTGTGCCAGAGGAAGTGTGCATTTAACCCTCAAATATCAACATTTGTGCACATAATGGATGTCTAAGCTCCCAGAGAGTTCCAAAAGGGAACACCCAACAGCCTCTCACAGCTGACAGAGCTGACAGTTACTGCAACTTCAGCTCTACAGAGGACCTAAAATCTGCAATCAAATTAACATGCACCAGGATGCTGACACATATACACAAAGCAGCTCACCTTCAAGCTGCTACCAACATCTGTTATTACGCCAATAGAGATGATTGTTAATTTCTAATATACAATCAGTGTTTTCAATTTTTCATTGTGTTTCAACAGATTGTTAATTAATTTTCAGTGAAATCTATTATAATTTAGTATTCTTCATATTTTTTTTTATATTTTCATAATTCTTGTGGTCTACTTATTCCATCTTTATCATCTTTTAGTCAATATTTTATATAATTTCTCTTATGTGTCATTTCATGCAATTTCTTATCTGCCACATTTGATTTTTATATTAATGTAATATTATTGATAAGGTAACAAAAAGACCCCAATGGAAATAAGTTACTCTTACTTTTTTGATTTATCTCGGGTTCTCTACACATATGCTACTATGTATGACAATCTGCGTAATGGTGTATACCTGAATTAACTTTCTTACTAACCCGGACCCTGGGCGTGTGAAGTGACACCTTTACTCACCAGACCACCAATTATTATTATGATCGAGGGGGGAGCGCTAAATCCGTAGGATTATACAGTGCCTGTGGGAAGATGTGAAAGGTATTCAGGCTTAATTCAGGGAACTGGAGCACAGGTTCATTCCCTAGACCTAGAGCCTGACCAGAATCAAAGAACTTTCCTTGAGGGGTCCCTAGATCTAGAGCCTGAGCAGCATCAAGGAACCTTCCTTGAGGGGACCCTAGAGCTAGAGCCTGACCAACATCAAAGAACCTTCCTTGAGGGGTCCCTAGATCTAGAGCCTGACCAGCATCAAGGAACCTTCTTTAAGGGGTCCCTAGATCTAGAGCCTGACCAGCATCAAAGAACCTTCCTTGAGGGGTCCCTAGAGCTAGAGCCTGACCAACATCAAAGAACCTTCCTTGAGGGGTCCCTAGATCTAGAGCCTAACCAGTGTCAAAGAAACTTCCTTGAAGGGTCCCTAGAGCTAGAGCCTAACCAGCATCAAGGAACCTTCTTTGAGAGGTCCCTACATCTAGAGCCTGACCAGCTTCAAGGAACCTTCCTTGACGGGACCCTAGAGCTAGAGCCTAACCAGCATCAAGGAACCTTCCTTGAGGGGTCCCTAGTTCTAGAGCCTCACCAGCATCAAGGAACCTTCTTTAAGGGATCCCTAGATCTAGAGCCTGACCAGCATCAAAGAACCTTCTTTAAGGGGTCCCTAGATCTAGAGCCTGACCAGCATCAAAGAACCTTCCTTGAGGGGTCCCTAGTTCTAGAGCCTGACCAGCATCAAGGAACCTTCTTTAAGGGGTCCCTAGATCTAGAGCCTGACCAGCATCAAGGAACCTTCCTTAAGGGGTCCCTAGATCTAGAGCCTGACCAGCATCAAAGAACCTTCCTTGAGGGATCCCTAGATCTAGAGCCTAACCAGTGTCAAAGAAACTTCCATGAAGGGTCCCTAGAGCTAGAGCCTAACCAGCATCAAGGAACCTTCTTTGAGAGGTCCCTATATCTAGAGCCTGACCAGCTTCAAGGAACCTTCCTTGATGGGACCCTAACCAGCATCAAGGAACCTTTCTTTGTGTGACAGTTTGTGACAGAGCCAACTAGGGGAAATAAACTGCTTGACTTGGTTCTTGCCAGCAGGGAAACGCTAATTAATCATCTTGAGGTTAATGATGAGCTTGGGGAAAGTGATCACAAATCACTCAGTTTTAATATATCATGGAATTCCCCTAATAATGGCAATCAAGTCTCTGTCCCTGACTTCCGCTTGGCTGATTTCATAGGACTGAAAAATTACCTGGGTGGGCTGAACTGGAATGACCTGACTATGGGTCAAGTAGGTGGTGATGATTGCCGATACGACGTTTTCCAGGGCAAAGTTCTAGCTACTCAGAGGACTTATGTTGCAAATAGGGAAAACAGATCAAGCAAAAATAATCCTAAATGGATGAACAATAGATTAAAACATCTCATTGGTCAAAAGAGAGGAATATATAGGCAAATCAAAAGAGTAGAAGTGCAATTAAGAAATCAATATGTTCAGTTAAATAGAGAAATAAAAAAGGGAATAAGAAAAGCAAAAAGAGATTATAAGGTTAAAGTTGCAAGAGAATCGAAGACTAACCCAAAAGGATTCTTTCAGGTATACAGAAGTAAGATCAGGGACAAGATAGGCCCACTCAAAAGTTACTCAGGTCAGCTCACGGACAGTGATAAGGAAATGTGTAGTATTTTTAACAAATACTTCCTCTCAGCTTTTACACAAGAAGATAGTAGCGATATTCCAGAAATAATAAATTATGTAGAACAGGATGATAATAAACTATGCACGATTAGGGTCACAAGTGACATGGTCCTTAAGCAAATTGATAAATTAAAACCTAACAAATGCCCAGGCCCTGATGAACTCTATGCAAGGGTTCTAAAGGAATGTAAAGAGGAGCTTAGCAAACCTCTGGCTAATCTTTTCAATATATCACTACAGACTGGCATGGTGCCAGATAAGTGGAAAATGGCAAATGTGATAGCTATTTTCAAAGCGGGTGACAGGTCCTTAGCTTCAAACTATAGACCAATAAGCCTTACCTCCATAGTGGGAAAATTTATGGAATCAATAATTGCCGAGGCAGTTCGTAGCCACCTTGAAAAGCACAAATTAATCAACGAAGCTCAGCATGGCTTTACAAAGGGGCGTTCCTGCCTTACGAATTTATTAACTTTTTTCACTAAGGTATTTGAGGAGGTAGATCATGGTAATGAATATGATATTGTGTATATGGACTTCAGTAAGGCTTTTCACAGGGTCCCACATCAGAGACTATTGAGGAAAATTAAGGCACATGGAATAGGAGGAGAAAGTTTTTCCTGGATAGAGGCATGGTTGACAAATAGGTAGCTGAGGGTTTGCATAAATGGGGAGAAATCAGAGTGGGGAAGCGACACAAGCGGTGTTCCACAGGGGTCAGTGTTGGGCCCCCTGTTGCTCACAATCTACATAAACGACATAGAGCGGCATAAGCAAGTTTGCCGATGACACCGAAATAGGCCGTCGAATTCATTCTGACGAGGACATTAGAGCACTCCAGGAAGATTTGAATAGACTTATGCAGTGGCCGGAGAAGTGGCAGATGCAGTTTAATATAGACAAATGCAAAGTTCTAAATGTTGGACAGGAAAATAACCATGCCACATATAAACTAAATAATGTAGATCTTAATATTACGGATTGCGAAAAAGATTTAGGAGTTCTGGTTAGCAGTAATCTGAGACCAAGACAACAGTGCACAAGTGTTCGCAATAAAGCTAACAGAATCCTTGGCTTCATATCAAGAAGCATAAATAATAGGAGTCCTCAGGTTGTTCTTCAACTCTATATATCCTTGGTTAGGCCTCATTTAGATTATGCTGCACAGTTTTGGTCACCGTATTACAGAATGGATATAAATGCTCTGGAAAGCATACAAAGGAGGATGACAAAGTTGATCCCATGTATCAGAAATCTTCCCAATGAGGATAGACTCATGGCCCTGAATCTGCACTCTCTAGAAAGGCGCAGAATTAGGGGGAATATGACCGAGGTGTATAAATGGAAGACGGGAATAAATAAAGACGATGTAAATAACGTGTTGAAAATATCCAGCATAGACAGGACTCGTAGCAATGGTTTTAAGTTGGAAAAATTCAGATTCAGGAAGGATATAGGAAAGCACTGGTTTGGTGATAGAGTTGTGGATGAGTGGAACAAACTCCCAAGTACAGTTATAGAGGCTAAAACGTTGTGTAGTTTTAAAAATAGGTTAGATAAATACATGAGTGGGTGTGGGTGGGTGTGAGTTGGACCTGATTAGCTTGGGCTACTAGGTCAGTTGCTGTGTTCCTTCCTTAAGTGAATGTGACATGACCTGACGATGTTGGGCCAATGCCTTAAGCAGGTAGGAAACTTGGACCTGCCTCGTATGGGCCAGTAGGCCAGCTGCAGTGTTCCTTCTTTCTTATGTTCTTATGAGAGGACCCTACAGCTAGAGCCTAACCAGCATCAAGGATCCTTCATTGAGAGGACCCTAGAGCTAGAGCCTAACCAGCAACAAAGATCCTTCATTGAGAGGACCATAGAGGTAGAACCCAACCAGCATCAAGAAACCTTCCTATAGAGGACCCTAGAGCTAGAACCTAACCAGCATCAAGGAACCTTCCTTCAGACGACCCTAGAACTAAAACCTAATCAGCATCAAGGAACCTTCCTTCAGAGGACCCTAGAGCTAGAACCTAAGCAGAATCAAGGAACCTTCCTTGAGAGATCCCTAGAGCTAGAACCTAACCAGCATCAAGGAACCTTTTTGTGAGTACCCTAGAGCTAGAGCCTAACCAGCATCAAGAAACCTTCCTTGTGAGAGCCCTAGAGCTAGAACCTAACCAGCATCAAAGAACCTTCCTTGAGAGGACACTAGTTATAACCTAATTAGCATCAAGGAACCTTCCTTGAAAGTACCCTAGAGCTAGAGCCTAACAAGCATCAAGGAACCTTCCTTGAGAGGACCCTAGAGCTAGAACCTAACCAGCATCAAGAAACCTTCCTTGAGAGTACCCTAGAGCTAGAACGTAACCAGCATCAAGGAACCTTCCTTGAGTACCCTAGAGCTAGAACCTAACCAGCATCAAGGAACCAATCTTCATTGAGGGAACCATAGAGCTAGAACCTAACCAGCATCAAGGAACCTACAGAGGACCCTAGAGCTTGAACCTAACCAGCATCAAGGAACCTTCCTTCAGACGACCCTAGAACTAGAACCTAACCAGCATCAAGAAACCTTCCTTGAGAGGACCCTAGAGCAAGAACCTAACCAGCATCAAGGAACCTTTCTTGTGAGTACCCTAGAGCTAGAAACTAACCATCATCAAGGAACATTCCTTGAGAGGACCCTAGAGCTAGAACCTAACCAGCATCAAGGAACCTTCCTTGACAGGACCACAGAGCTAGAACCTAACCAACATCAAGGAACCTTCATTGAGAGAACCCTAGAGCTAGAACCTAACCAACATCAAGGAACCTTCCTTGAGAGGACCCTAGAGCTAGAACCTAACCATCATCATGGAACCATCATTGAGAGGACCCTAGAGCTAGACCCAAACCATTGCCAAGGAGCCTCCCTTGAGAGGACCCTAAAGCGAGAGCCAAACTAGCATCAAGAAACCTTCCTTGAGAGGACCCTAGAGCTAGAGCCTAACCAGCATCAAAGAACCTTCCTTGAGAGGACCCTAGTTAGCTAAACCTAAGCAGCATCAAGGAACCTTCCTTGAAAGTACCATAGAGCTAGAACCTAACCAGCATCAAGGAACCTTCCTTGAGAGAACCCTAGAGCTAGAAC
This sequence comes from Cherax quadricarinatus, assembly GCF_038502225.1. Lineage (NCBI taxonomy): Eukaryota > Metazoa > Arthropoda > Malacostraca > Decapoda > Parastacidae > Cherax > Cherax quadricarinatus. The sequence goes on along the minus strand of NW_027195687.1, from coordinate 70,779 downwards.
CTAACCATCATAATGGAACGTTCCTTGAGAGGACCCTAGAGCTAGAGCCTGTCCACCATCAACGAACTTTGCTTGAGAGGACCCTAGAGCGAGAGCCTAACCAGCATCAAGGAACCTTCCTTGAGAGGACCCTAGAGCTAGAGCCTAACCAGCATCAAGGATCCTTCATTGAGAGGACCCTAGAGCTAGAGCCTAACCAGCAACAAAGATCCTTCATTGAGAGGACCATAGAGCTAGAACCTAACCACTATCAAGTAACCTTCTTTTAGAGGACCCTAAAGCTAGAACCTAACGTGCATCAAGGAACCTTCCTTCAGACGACCCTAGAGCTAGAACCTTAGCAGCATCAAGGAACCTTCCTTGAGAGGACCCTAGAGCTAGAACCTAACCAGAATCAAGGAACCTTCCTTTAGAGGACTATAGAGGAACCTTCCTTGAGAGAACCCTAGAGCTAGAACTTAAAGAGCATCAAGGAACCGTCCTTGAGAGGACCCTAGAGCTAGAGCCTAACCAGCATCAAGGAACCTTCCTTGAGAGGACCCAAGAGCTAGAGCCTGACCAGCATCAAGGAACCTTCCATGAGAGGACTCTAGAGCTAGAACCTAAAAATCATCAAGGAACCTTTTTGTGAGTACCCTAGAGCTAGAGCCTAACCAGCATCAAGAAACCTTCCTTGTGAGAGCCCTAGAGCTAGAACCTAACCAGCATCAAAGAACCTTCCTTGAGAGGAACCTAGTTATAACTAATTAGCATCAAGGAACCTTCCTTGAAAGTACCCTAGAGCTAGAGCCTAACAAGCATCAAGGAACCTTCCTTGAGAGGACCCTAGAGCTAGAACCTAACCAGCATCAAGAAACCTTCCTTGAGAGTACCCTAGAGCTAGAACGTAACCAGCATCAAGGAACCTTCCTTGAGTACCCTAGAGCTAGAACCTAACCAGCATCAAGGAACCAATCTTCATTGAGGGAACCATAGAGCTAGAACCTAACCAGCATCAAGGAACCTACAGAGGACCCTAGAGCTTGAACCTAACCAGCATCAAGGAACCTTCCTTCAGACGACCCTAGAACTAGAACCTAACCAGCATCAAGAAACCTTCCTTGAGAGGACCCTAGAGCAAGAACCTAACCAGCATCAAGGAACCTTTCTTGTGAGTACCCTAGAGCTAGAAACTAACCATCATCAAGGAACATTCCTTGAGAGGACCCTAGAGCTAGAACCTAACCAGCATCAAGGAACCTTCCTTGACAGGACCACAGAGCTAGAACCTAACCAACATCAAGGAACCTTCATTGAGAGAACCCTAGAGCTAGAACCTAACCAACATCAAGGAACCTTCATTGAGAGGACCCTAGAGCTAGAACGTAACCATCATCATGGAACCATCATTGAGAGGACCCTAGAGCTAGACCCAAACCATTGCCAAGGAGCCTCCCTTGAGAGGACCCTAAAGCGAGAGCCAAACTAGCATCAAGAAACCTTCCTTGAGAGGACCCTAGAGCTAGAGCCTAACCAGCATCAAAGAACCTTCCTTGAGAGGACACTAGTTATAACCTAAGCAGCATCAAGGAACCTTCCTTGAAAGTACCATAGAGCTAGAACCTAACCAGCATCAAGGAACCTTCCTTGAGAGAACCCTAGAGCTAGAACCTAACCATCATAATGGAACGTTCCTTGAGAGGACCCTAGAGCTAGAACCTAACTGGAATCAAGGAACCTTCCTTGAGAGGACCCGGGAGCTATAGCTTAACCAGCATCAAGGAATCTTGAGAGGACCCTAGAGCGAGAGCCTAAGCAGTGTCAAGGAACCTTCATTGAGAGGTCCCTAGAGCTAGAACCTAACCAGCATCAAGGAACCTTCTTTGAGACGACCCTAGAGCTAGAGCCTAACCAGCATCAAGGAACCTTCCTTGCGAGGACCCTAGAGCTAGAACCCAACCAGCATCGAAAAAGCTTCTTTGAGGCGAACCTAGAGCCTAACCAGCATCAAGGAACCTTTCTTGAGAGGACCTTAGAACTAGAACCTAACCAGCATCAAGGAACCTTCCTTGAGACAACCCTAGAGCTAGAACCTAACCATCATCATGGAACCATCATTGAGAGGACCCTAGAGCTAGAACCTAACCATCATCAAGGAACCTTCCTTGAGAGGACCCTAGAGCTAGAACCTAACCATCATCATGGAACCATCATTGAGAGGACCCTAGAGCTAGAACCTAACCAGCATCAAGGAACCTTCCTTCAGACGACCCTAAAGCGAGAGCCAAACTAGCATCAAGAAACCTTCCTTGAGCGGACCCTAGAGCTAGAGCCTAATCAGCATCAAAGAACCTTCCTTGAGAGGACACTAGTTATACCCTAATCAGCATCAAGGAACCTTCCTTGAAAGTACCATAGAGCTAGAACCTAACCAGCATCAAGGAACCTTCCTTGAGAGAACCCTAGAGCTAGAACCTAACCATCATAATGGAACCTTCCTTGAGAGGACCCTAGAGCTAGAACCTAACTGGAATCAAGAAACCTTCCTTGAGAGGACCCTAGAGCTATAGCTTAACCAGTATCAAGGAATCTTGAGAGGACCCTAGAGCTAGAGCCTAAGCAGTGTCAAGGAACCTTCATTGAGAGGTCCCTAGAGCTAGAACCTAACCAGCATCAAGGAACCTTCTTTGAGACGACCCTAGAGCTAGAGCCTAACCAGCATCAAGGAACCTTCTTTGAGACGACCCTAGAGCTAGAGCCTAACCAGCATCAAGGAACCTTTCTTGAGAGGACCTTAGAACTAGAACCTAACCAGCATCAAGGAACCTTCCTTGAGACAACCCTAGAGCTAGAGCCTAACCACCATCAAGGAACCTTCCTTGACAGGATCCTAGAGCTAGAACCTAACCAGCATCAAGAAATCTTGCTTGAGAGGACCCTAGAGCTAGAACCTAAGCAGCATCAAGGAACCTTCTTTGAGGACCCTAGAGCTATAACCTAATCAGCATCAAGGAACCTTCCTTGAGAGAACCCTAGAGCTAGAACCTAACCAGCATCAAGAAATCTTGCTTGAGAGGACCCTAGAGCTAGAACCTAACCAGCATCAAGCAGCCTTCCTTGAGAGGACCCGAGAGCTAGAATCTAACGAGCATCAAAAAACCTTCCTAGAGACGACTCAAGAGCTAGAGCCTAACCAGCATCAAGGAACCTTGCTTGAGAGGACCAAAAAGCTAGAACCTAACCAACATCAAGGAACCTTCTTTAAGACGAGTCTAGAGCTAGAACCTAACCAGCATCAAGGAACCTTCCGTGAGAGGACCATAGAGCTAGAACGTAACCAGCATCAAGGAACCTTCCTTGAGAGAACCCAAGAGCTAGAACCTAACCATCATCATGGAGCCTTCCTTGAGAGGACCCTAGAGGTAGAACCTAACCGTCATCATGGAACCATCCTTGAGAGGACCCTAGAGCTAGAACCAAACCATCATCATGGAACCATCCTTGAGAGGACCCTAGAGCTAAAGCCTAACCAGCATCAAGAAACCTTTCTTGACAGGACCCTAGAGATAGAACCTAACCAGCATCAAGGAACCTTGCTTGCGAGGACCCTAGAGATAGAACCTAACCAGCATCAAAAAAGCTTCCTTGAGACGACCCTAGAGCTAGAACCTAACCAGTATCAAGGAACCTTACTTGAGAGGACCCTCGAAGTAGAACCTAACCAGCATCAAGGAACCTTCCTTGAGGACCCAAGAGCTATAACCTAACCAACATCAAGGAGCCTTCCTTGTGAGGACCATAGAGCTAGAACCTAACCAGCATCAAGGAACCTTCCTTTAGAGGACCATAGAGGTAGTACTCTACCAGTATCAAGGAACCTTGCATGAGAGGACCCTCCAGGTAGAACCTAACCAGCATCAATGTACCTTCCTCGACATGACCCCAAAGCTAGAGCCTAACCAGCATCAAGGAGCCTTCCTTGAGGACCCTAGAGCTATAACCTAACGAGCATCAAGGAACCTTCCTTGAGAAGACCATAGAGGTAGAACCTAAACAGCATCAAGGAACCTTCCTTGAGAGAACCCTAGAGCTAGAACCTAACCAGCTTCAAGGAACCTTCCTTGAGAGGACCCTAGAGCTAGAACCTAACCAGCATCAAGGAACCTTCCTTTAGAGGACCATAGAGCTAGAACCTAACGAGTATCAAGGAACCTTGCTAGAGAGGACCCTCGAGGTAGAACCTAACCAGCATCAATGAACCTTCCTCGAGACGACCCCAAAGCTAGAGCCTAACCAGCGTCAAGGAGCCTTCCTTGAGAGGACCCTAGAGCTAGAACCTAACCAGCACCAAGAAACCTTCCTTGAGATGACCCAAGAGCTAGAGCCAAACCAGCAGCAACGAACCTTGCTTGAGAGGACCTAAGAGCTAGAACCTAAACAACATCAAGGAACCTTCTTTAAGACGACCCTAGAGCTAGAACCTAAGCAGCATCAAGGAACCTTCCTACAGAGGACACTAGAGCTAGAACCTAACCAGCATCAAGGAACCTTCCTTGAGAGGACCCTAGAGCTAGAACCTAACCAGAATCATGGAACCTTCTTTGAGACGACCCTAGAGCTAGAGCGTAACCAGCATCAAGGAACCGTCCTTGATAGGACCCTAGAGCTAGAACCTAACCATCATCAAGGAACCTTCCTTGAGAGGACCCTAGAGCTAGAACCTAACCAGCATCAAGGCACCTTCCTTGAGAGGACCCTAGAGCTAGAACCTAACCAGCATCAAGGCACCTTCCATGAAAGGACCCTAGAGCTAGAACCTAACCAGCATCAAGGAACCTTCCTTGAGAGGACCCTAGAGCTGGAACCTAATCAGCATCAAGGAATCTTCCTTGAGAGGACCCTAGAGCAAGAACCTAACCAAAATCAAACAAGCTTCCTTGAGAGGACCCTAGAGCTAGAACCTAACCATCATCAAGGAACCCTCCATGAGAGGACCCTAGAGCTAGAACCTAACCAAAATCAAACAAGCTTCCTTGAGAGGGCCTAGAACCTAACCATCATCAAGGAACCCTCCATGAGAGGACCCTAGAGCTAGAACCTAACCAATCAAGGATCCTTGAGAGGACCCTAGAGCTAGAGAGGGAACCTCCCCTAGAGCTAGAGAGGAGCCTCCCTAGAGACCCTAGAGCTAGAGCCAAACCAGCATCAAGAAACCTTCCTTCAGAGGACCCTAGAGCTAGAGCCTAACTGGTATCATGGAACCTTCATTGAGAAGACCCCAGAGCTAGAGCCTAACAAGTATCAAGGAACCTTGAGTGGACACTAGAGCTAAAACCTAATCAGTGTCAAGGAACCTTGCTTGAGAGGACCCTAGAGCTAGAACCTAACCAACATCATGGAACCTTCCTTGAGGACCCTACAGCTATAACCTAACCAGCATCAAGGAACCTTCCTTCAGAGGACCATGGAGCTAGAACCTAACCAGCATCAAGGAACCTTCCTTGAGAGAACTCTAGAGCTAGAACCTAACCAGCATAAAGTAACCTTGAGAGGAATCTAGAGGTAGAACTTAAGCAGCATCAAGGAACCTTCCTTTAGAGAACCATAGAGGTAGAACCTAACCAGTATCAAGGAACCTTGCTTGAGAGGACCCTCGAGGTAGAACCTAACCAGCATCAATGAACCTTCCATGAGACGACCCAAGAGCTCGAGCCCAACCAGCGTCAAGGAGCCTTCCTTGAGAGGACCCTAGAGATAGAACCTAACCAGCATCAAGAAACCTTCCTTGAGACGACCCAAGAGCTAGAGCCTAACCAGCATCAAGGAACCTTGCTTGAGAGGACCTAAGAGCAAGAACCTACGAACATCAAGGAACCTTCTTCAAGACGACCCTAGAGCTAGAACCTAACCAGCATCAAGGAACCTTCCTACAGAGGACCCTAGAGCTAGAACCTAACCAGCATCAAGGAAACTTCGTTGAGAGGACCCAAGAGCTAGAACCTAACCAGAATCATGGAACCTTCTTTGAGACGACCCTAGAGCTAGAGCGTAACCAGCATCAAGGAACCGTCCTTGACAGGACCCTAGAGCTAGAACATAACCAACATCAAGGAACCTTCCTTGAGAGGACCCTAGAGCTAGAACCTAACCAGCATCAAGGCACCTTCCTTGAGAGGACGCTAAATCTAGAACCTAACTAGCATCAACGCACCTTCCTTGAGAGGACCGTAGAGCTAGAACCCAACCATCATCAAGGAACCTTTCTTGAGAGGACCCTAGAGCTAGAACCTAACAAGCATCAAGGCACCTTCCATGAGAGGACCCTAGAGCTAGAACCTAACGAGCATCAAGGAACCTTCCTTGAGAGGACCCTAGAGCTGGAACCTAATCAGCATCAAGGAATCTTCCTTGAGAGGACCCTAGAGCAAGAACCTAACCAAAATCAAGGAACCTTCCTTGAGAGGACCCTAAAGCTAGAATCTAACCATCATCAAGGAACCTTCCTTGAGAGGACCCTAGAGCTAGAGCCTAACTAGCATCAAGGACCCTTCCTTGAGAGGACCCTAGAGCTAGAACCTAACCATCATCATGGAACCATCCTTGAGAGGACCCTAGAGCTAGAGCCAAACCATTGCCAAGGAGCCTCCCTTGAGAGGACCCTAGAGTTAGAGCCAAACCAGCATCAAGAAACCTTCCTTGAGAGGACCCTAGAGCTAGAGCCTAACAAGTATCAAGGAACCTTGAGAGGACCCTAGAGCCTAATAAGATCAAGGTACCTTGAGTGGACCCTAGAGCTAGAGCCTAACCAGCATCAAGGAACCTTCTTTGAGACGACCCTAGAGCTAGAACCTAACCAGCATCAAGAAATCTTGCTTGAGAGGACCCTAGAGCTAGAGCCTAACCAGCATCAAGGAACCTTGCTTGAGAGGACCCTAGAGCTAGAACCTAACCAGCATTAAGGAACCTTTCTGCAGAGGACCCTAGAGCTAGAACCTAACCAGCATCAAGGAACCTACCTTGAGGGAACTCTAGAGCTAGAACCTAACCATCATCAAGGAACCTTCCTTGAGAGGACCATTGAGCCAGAACCTAACCATCATCATGGAACCATCATTGAGAGGACCCTAGAGCTAGACCCAAAAAATTGCCAAGGAGCCTCCCTTGAGAGGACCCTAGAGCTAGAGCCTAACCAGCATCAAAGAACCTTCCTTGAGAGGACACTAGTTATAACCTAATCAGCATCAAGGAACCTTCCTTGAAAGTTCCATAGAGCTAGAACCTAACCAGCATCAAGGAACCTTCCTCGAGAGAACCCAAGAGCTAGAACCTAACCATCATAATGGAACCTTCCTTGTGAGGACCCTAGAGCTAGAACCTAACTGGAATCAAGGAACCTTCCTTGAGAGGACCCTGGAGCTAGAACCTAACCAGCATCAAGGAACCTTCTTTGAGACGACCCTAGAGCTAGAGCCTAACCAGCATCAAGGAAATTTCCTTGCGAGGACACTAGAGCTAGAACCCAACCAGCATCAAAAAAGCTTCCTTAGACGACCCTAGAGCCTAACCAGCATCAAGGAACCTTCCTTGACAGGATCCTAGAGCTAGAACCTAAGAATCATCAAGGAACCTTCCTTGAGAGGACCCTAGAGCTAGAACCTAACCAGCATCAAGGAACCTTTCTTGAGAGGACCATAGAGCTAGAACCTAACCAGCATCAAGGAACCTTCCTTGAGAGAACCGTAGAGCTAGAACCTAACCATCATCAAGGAACCTTCCTTGAGAAGACCCTAGAGCTAGAGCCTAACCAGCATCAAGGAATCTTGAGATGACCCTGGAGCTAGAGCCTAAACAGTGTCAGGGAACCTTCCTTGAAAGGACCCTAGAGCTAGAGCCTAACGAGCATCATAGAACCTTCCTTGAGAGGACCATAGAGCCAGAACCTAACCAGTATCAAGGAACCTTGCTTGAGAGGACCATCGAGGTAGAACCTAACCAGCATCAAGGAACCTTCCTTGAGGACCCTAGAGCTATAACCTAACCAGCATCAAGGAACCTTCCTTGAGAGGACCTTAGAGCTAGAACCTAACCAGCATCAAGGAACCTTCCTTGAGAGAACCCTAGAGTTAGAACCTAACCAGCATCAAGGAACCTTCCTTGAGAGGACCCTAGAGCTAGAACCTAACCAGCATCAAGGCACCTTCCTTGAGAGGACCCTAGAGCTAGAACCTAACCAGCATCAAGGAACCTTCCTTTAAAGGACCATAGAGCTAGAACCTAACGAGCATCAAGAAACCTTCCTTGAGACGACTCAAGAGCTAGAGCCTAACCAGCATCAAGGAACCTTGCTTGAAAGAACCTAAGAGCTAGAACCTAACCAACATCAAGGAACCTTCTTTAAGACGATTCTTGAGCTAGAACCTAACCAGCATCAAGGAACCTTCCTACAGAGAACCCTAGAGCTAGAACCTAACCAGCATCAAGGAACCTTCCTTGAGAGGACCCTAGAGCTACAAGCTAACCAGAATCATGGAACCTTCTTTGAGATCACCCTAGAGCTAGAGCGTAACCAGCATCAAGGAACCGTCCCTGACAGGACCCTAGAGCTAGAACCTAACCATCATCAATGAACCTTCCTAGAGAGGACCCTAGAGCTAGAGCCTAAAAAGCATCAAGGAACGTTTCTTGAGAGGAACATAGAGCTAGAGCCTAATCAGCATCAAGGTACCTACCTTGACAGGACCCTAGAGCCAGAACCTAACCATCATCAAGGAACCTTTCTTGAGAGGACCCTAGAGCTAGAACCTAACCAGCATCCAGGAACATTACTTGATATGACCATAGAGCTAGAGCCTAACCAGCATCAAGGAACCTTTCTTGAGAGGACCATAGAGCTAGAACCTAGCCAGCATTAAGGAACCTTCCTTGAAAGGACCCTAGAGCTAGAACCTAGCCAGCATCAAGGAACCTTCTTTGAGACGACTTTACAGCTAGAGCCTAACCAGCATCGAGGAACCTTCCTTAGCAGGACCCTAGATCTAGAACCTAACCAGCATCAAAAAACCTTCCTTGAGACGACCCTAGAGCTAGAGCGTAACCAGCATCAAGGAACCGTCCTTGACAGGACCCTAAAGCTAGAACCTAACCATCATCAAGGAACCTTAATTGAGAGGACCCTAGAGTAAACCTAACCAGCATCAAGGCACCTTCCTTGAGAGGACGCTAAATCTAGAACCTAACTAGCATCAACGCACCTTCCTTGAGAGGACCATAGAGCTAGAACCTAACCAGCATCAAGGAACCTTCCTTGAGGACCCTAGAGCTATAACCTAACCAGCATCAAGGAACCTTCCTTGAGAGGACCCAAGAGCTAGAACCTAACCATCATCATGGAACCATCCTTGAGAGAAATCTGGAGCTAGAACCTAACCATCATCATGGAACCATCCTTGAGAGAACCCTAGAGCTAGAACCTAACCATCATCATGGAAGCATCCTTGTGAGAACCCTAGAGCTAGAACCTAACCATCATCATGGAACCATCCTTGAGAGAACCCTAGAGCTAGAACATAACCATCATCATGGAAGCATCCTTGAGAGAACCCTAGAACTAGAACTTAACCAGCATCAAGGTACCTTCCTTGAGCGGACCCTAGAGCTAGAATCTAACCATCATCAAGGAACCTTCCTTGAGAGGACCCTAGAGCTAGAACCTAACCATCATCAAGGAACCTTGAGAGGACCCTAGAGCTAGAACCTAACCAGTATCAAGGAACCTTCCTTGAGGGGACCCTGGACCTAGAGCCTGACCAGCATCAAGGAACCTTCCTTGAGAGGACCCTAGAGCTAGAGCCTGACCAGCATCGAGGAACCTTGAGAGGACCCTAGAGCTAGAGCCTAACCAAAATCAAGGAACCTTCCTTGAGAGGACCCTAGAGCTAGAACCTAACCATCATCAAGGAACCTTTCTTGAGAGGACCCTAGAGCTAGAACCTAACCAGTATCAAGACACCTTCCATGAGAGGACCCTAGAGCTAGAACCTAACGAGCATCAAGGAAATTTCCTTGAGAGGACCCAAGAGCTGGAACCTAATCAGCATCAAGAAACCTTCCTTGAGAGGACCCTAGAGCTAGAGCCTAACTGGCATCAAGGAACCTTCCTTGAGAGGACCCTAAAGCTAGAATGAAACGATCATCAAGGAACCTTCCTTGAGAGGACCCTAGAGCTATAGCCAAACCATTGCCAAGGAGCCTCCCTTGAGAGGACCCTAGAGCTAGAGCCTAACTGGCATCAAGGAACCTTCTTTGAGAAGACCCTAGAGCTAGAGCCTAACAAGTATCAAGGAACCTTGAAAGGACCCTAGAGCTAGAGCTTAACCAGTGTCAAGGAACCTTGCTTGAGAGGACCCTAGAGCTAGAAGCCTAACCAGCATCAAGGAACCTTCTTTAACACGACCCTTGAGAGCATCAAGAAACCTTCATAGAGAGCTAGAGCCTAACTGGCATCAAGGAACCTTCCTTGAGAGGACCCTAGAGCTAGAGCCTAACAAGTATCAAGGAATCTTGAGAGGACCCTAGAGCTAGAGCTTAACCAGCATCAAGGAACCTTGCTTGAGAGGACATTAGAGCTAGAACCTAACCAGCATCAAGGAACCTTCCTACAGAGGACCCTAGAGGTAGAACCTAACCAGCATCAAGGAACCTTCCTTCAGACGACCCTAGAACTAGAACCTAACCAGCATCAAGGAACCTTACTTGACAGGACCCTAGAGCTAGAACTTAACCAACAACAAGGAACCTTCCTTGAGAGGACCCAAGAGCTAAAGCCTAACCAGCATCAAGGAACCTTCCTTGAGAGGACCCTAGAGCTAAAGCTTAAGCAGCATCAAGGAACGTTATTTGAGACGACCCTACAGCTAAAGCCTAACCAGCATCAAGGAACCTTCCTTGAAAGTAGACTAGAGCTAGAACCTAACCAGCATCAAGGAGTCTTCCTTGACAGGACCCTAGAGCTAGAACTTAACCAACATCAAGGAACCTTCCTTGAGAGGACCCAAGAGCTGGAACCTAACCAGCATCAAGGAACCTCCCTTGAGAGTGCCTTAGAGCTGGAACCTAACCATCATTATGGAACCATCCTTGAGAGGACCCTAGAGCTAGAGCCTAACCAGCATCAAGGAACCTTCGTTGAGAGGACCCTAGAGCTAGAACCTAACCAGCATCAAGGAACCTTCTTTGAGACGACCCTAGAGCTAGAACCTAACCAGCATCATGGAAGCTTCCTCGAGAGGGCTCTAGAGCTAGAACCTAACCAGCATCAAGGAATCTTCCTTGAGACGACCCTAGAGCTAGAGCCTAACGAGGATCAAGGAACATTCCTTGCGAGGACCCTAGAGCTAGAACCTAACCAGCAACAAAAAAGCTTCCTTGAGACGACCCTAGAGCTAGAGCCTAACCAGCATCAAGGAACCTTTCTTGAGAGGACCCTAGAGCTAGAACCTAGCCAGCATCAAGGAACCTTCCTTGAAAGGACCCTAGAGCTAGAACCTAACCAGCATCAAGGAACCTTCTTTGAGACGACCTTACAGCTAGAGCCAAACCAGCATCAAGGAACCTTCCTTGACAAGACCCTAGAGCTAGAACCTAACCAGCATCAAGGAACCTTCCTTGAGAGAACCCTAGAGCTAGAACCTAACCTTCATCAAGGAGCCTTCCTTGAGAGGACCCTAGAGCTAGAACCTAACCATCATCATGGAACAATCCTGGAGAGGACCCTAGAACTAGAGCCAAACCATTGCCAAGGAGCCTCCCTTAAGAGGACCCTAGAGCTTGAGCCAAACCAGCATCAAGAATCCTTCCTTGAGAGGACCCTAAAGCTAGAGCCTAACTGGCATCAAGAAACCTTCCATGAGAGGACCCTAGAGCTAAAGCCTAACCAGCATCAAGGAACCTTATTAGAGACGACCCTACAGCTAGAGCCTAACCAACATCAAGGAACCTCCCTTGACAGGACCCTAGAGCTAGAACCTAACTATCATCAAGGAACCTTTCTTGAGAGGACCCTAGAGCTAGAACCTAACCAGCATTAAGGAAATTTTCTTGAGAGGACCATAAAGCTAGAGCCTAACCAGCATCAAGGAACCTTCCATGAGAGATCCCTAGAGCTAGAACCTAACCATCATCGAGGAGCCTACCTTGAAAGGACCCTAGATCTAGAACCTAACCATCATCATGGAACCATCTTTGAAAGTACCCTAGAGCTAGAGCCAAACCATTGCCAAGGAGCCTCCCCTGAGAATACCCTAGAGCTAGAGCCAAACCAGCATCAAGAAACCTTCCTTGAGAGGACCCTAAAGCTAGAGCCTCACTAGCATCAAAGAACCTTCCTTGAGAGGACCCTGGAGCTAAAGCCTAACCAGCATCAGTGAACCTTGAGACGACCCAAGAACTAGAGCCTAACAACATCAAGGAACCTTGCTTGAGAGGACCTAAGAGCTAGAACCTAACCAACATCAAGGAACCTTCTTTAAGACGACCCTAAAGCTAGAACCTAACCAGCATCAAGGAACCTTCCTACAGAGGACCCTAGACCTAGAACCTAACCAGCATCGAGGAACCTTCCTTCACACGACCCTAGAGCTAGAACCTAACCAGCATAAAGGAACCTTCCTTGAGAGGACCCTAGAGCTAGAACCTAACCAGAATCATGGAACCTTCTTTGAGACGACCCTAGAGCTAGAGTCTAACCGGCATCAAGGAACCATCCTTAATAGGACCCTAGAGCTAGAACCCAACCATCATCAAGGAACCTTACTTGAGAGGACCCTAGAGCTAGAACCTAACGAGCATCAAGGCACCTTCCTTGAGAGGACCCTACAGCTAGAACCTAACGAGCATCAAGGAACCTTCCTTGAGAGGACCCTAGAGCTGGAACCTAATCAGCATCAAGGAATCTTCCTCCAGAGGACCCTAGAGCAAGAACCTAACCAAAATCAAGGAAGCTTCCTTGAAAGGACCCTAGAGCTAGAACCTAACCATCATCAAGCAACCTTCCTTGAGAGGACCCTAGAGCTAGAGCCTAACCAGCATCAAAGAACCTTCCTTGAGAGGACCCTAGAGCTAGAACCTAACCAGCATCAAGGAACCTTTTTTTAGAGGACCATAGACGTTGAACCTAACCAGCATCAATGAACCTTCCTCGAGACGACCCTAAAGCTAGAGCCTAACCAGCGTCAAGAAACCTTCCTTGAGAGGACCCTAGAGCTAGAACCTAACCAGCATCAAGAAACCTTCCATGAGACGACCCAAGAGCTAGATCCTAACCAGCCTCAAGGAATCTTCCTTGAGACGACCCTAGAGCTAGAGCCTAACTAGCATCAAGTAACCTTCCTTGAGAAGACCCTAGAGCTAGAATTTAACCATCATCATGGAACCATCCTTCAGAGGGCCCTAGAGCTAGAGCCAAACCATTGCCAAGGAGCCTTCCTTGAGAGGACTTTAGAGCTAGAGCCAAACCTGCATCAAGAAACCTTTCTTGAGAGGACCCTAGAGCTAGAGCCTAACTGGCATCATGGAACCTTCCTTTAGAAGACCCTACAGCTATTTCCTAAAAAGTATCAAGGAACCTTGAGAGGACCCTAGAGCTAGAGCCTAACTAGTCTCAAGGAACCTTGCTTGAGAGGACCCTAGAGCTAGAAGCTAACCAACATCAAGGAACCTTCTTTAACACGACCCTAGACCTAGAGCCAAACCAGCATCACGAAACCTTCCTTGAGAGGACCCTAGTGCTAGAGCCTAACTGGCATCAAGGAACCTTCCTTGAGAGGAGCCTAGTGCTAGAGCCTAACAAGTATCAAGGAATCTTGAGAGGACCCTAGAGCTAGAGCTTAACCAGCATCAAGGAACCTTGCTTGAGAGGACCATAGAGCTAGAACCTAACCAGCATCAAGGAACCTTCCTACTGAGGACCCTAGAGCTAGAACCTAACCAGCATCAAGGAACCTTCCTTGAGAGAACCCTAGAGCTAGAACCTAACCAACATCAAGGAACCTTTCTTGTGAGTAACCTAGAACTGGAGCCTAACCAGCATCAAGGAACCTTCTTTGAGACGACCCTACAGCTAGAGCCTAACCAGCATCAAGGAACCTTCCTTGAAAGTACGCAATAGCTAGAACCTAACCAGCATCAAGGAACCTCCCTTGAGAGGACCTTAGAGCTAGAACCTAACCATCACCATGGAACCATCCTTGAGAGGACCCTAGACCTAGAGCAAAACCATCATCATGGAACCATCCATGAGATGACCCTAGAGCTAGAGCCTAACTAGGATCAGCGAAACTTCATTGAGAGGACACTAGAGCTAGAACCTAACCAGCATCAAGGAACCTTCTTTGAGACGACCCTAGGGCTAGAGCCTAACCAGCATCATGGAAGCTTCCTCGAGAGGGCTCTAGAGCTAGAACCTAACCAGCATCAAGGAATCTTACTTGAGACGACCCTAGAGATAGAGCCTAACGAGGATCAAGGAACATTCCTTGCGAGGACCCTAGAGCTAGAACCTAACAATCATCAAAAAAGCTTCCTTGAGACGACCCTAGAGCTAGAGCCTAACCAGAGTCAAGGAACCTTTCTTGAGAGGACCCTAGAGCTAGAACCTAGCCAGCATCAAGGAACCTTTCTTGAGAAGACCCTAGAGCTAGAACCTAACCAGCATCAAGGAAACTTTCTTGAGAGGGCCACAGAGCTAGAACCTAACCAGCATCAAGGAATCTTCCTTGAGAGAACCCTAGAGCTAGAACCTAACCATTTTCAAGGAATCTTTCTTGAGAGAGCCATAGAGCTAGAACCTAACCAGCATCAAGGAACCTTTCTTGAGAGGGCCATAGAGCTAGAACCTAACCAGCATAAGGAACCTTCCTTGAGAGAACCATTGAGCTAGAACCTAACCATCATCAAGGAACCTTTCTTGAGAGGACACTAGAGCTAGAACCTAACCAGCATCAAGGAACATTTCTTGAGAGGGCGACAGAGCTAGAACCTAACCAGCATCAAGGAACCTTCCTTTAGAGAACCCTAGAGCTAGAACCTAACCATCATCAAGGAGCCATCCTTGTTACCACCCTAGAGCTAGAACCTAACCATCATAATGGAACCATCCTGGCGAGGACCCTAGAGCTAGAGCCAAACCATTGCGAAGGAGCCTCCCTTGAGAGGACCCTAGAGCTAGAGCCAAACCAGCATCAAGAAACCTTCCTTGAGATCACCCTAAAGCTAGAGCCTAACTGGCATCAAGGAACCTTCCTTAAAAGGACCCTAGAGCTAAAGCCTAACAAGCATCAAGGAACCTTCTTTGAGACAACCCTACAGCTAGAGCCTAAGCAGCATCAAGGAACCTTCCTTGACAGGACTCTAGAGCTAGAACCTACCCATCATCAAGGAACCGTTCTTGAGAGGACCCTAGAGCTAGAACCTAACCAGCATCAAGGAACCTTTCTTGAGAGGACCATAAAGCTAGAGCCTAACCAGCATCAAGGAACCTTCCTTGAGAGGACCCTAAAGCTAGAGCCTAACTGGCATCAAGGAACCTTCCTTGAGAGGACCCTAGAGCTAAAGCCTAAGCAGCATCAGGTAACCTTGAGACGACCCAAGAACTAGAGCTTAACCGCATCAAGGAACCTTGTTTGAGAGGACCTAAGAGCAAGAACCTACGAACATCAAGGAACCTTCTTTAAGACGAACCTAGAGCTAGAACCTAACCAGCATCAAGGAACCTTCCTTGAGACGACCCAAGAGCTGGAGCCTAACCAGCATCAAGGAACCTTGCTTGAGAGGACCTAAGAGCAAGAACCTACGAACATCAAGGAACCTTCTTTAAGACGAACCTAGAGCTAGAACCTAACCCGCATCAAGGAACCTTCCTACAGAGGACCCTAGAGCTAGAACCTAACCAGCATCAAGGAAACTTCGTTGAGAGGACCCAAGAGCTAGAACCTAACCAGAATCATGGAACTTTCTTTGAGACGACCCTAGAGCTAGAGCGTAACCAGCATCAAGGAACCGTCCTTGAGAGGACCCTAGAGCTAGAACCTAACCAACATTAAGGAACCTTCCTTGAGAGGACCCTAGAGCTAGAACCTAACCAGCATCAAGGCACCTTCCTTGAGAGGACCCTAAAGCTAGAACCTAACCAGCGTCAACGCACCTTCCTTGAGAGGACCGTAGAGCTAGAACCCAACCATCATCAAGGAACCTTTCTTGAGAGAACCCTAGAGCTAGAACCTAACAAGCATCAAGGCACCTTCCATGAGAGGATCCTAGAGCTAGAACCTAACGAGCATCAAGGAACCTTCCTTGAGAGGATCCTAGAGCTGGATACGTAGTTTCAGCGTGTCAGCGTGCCTCGTTGTGCTCCCGGTTTTCTGGTGTTTTCACGGTCGCTCTTACGTGCTAGAACTTTAATTTGTGTCATCAATCCTATACGATACATCCCTCTAGCGCCTGGAACCAATCTTGGGCGGAAAACATTATATACTGAATAAAAAAAGGAGAATTGTGTGCACTACCTAGCAGAGTTTACTGCCAGAGGGGAATCATAGGCCTGGTCCCGTGTGAAAAAAATAATAATAATTGAACTTTGTGTCAGAGGAAAGAAAGTCTCCCTGAAAGCATTGAGTATACATAGTGTATAGTGTATACTACAGTGGCTCTCTAGTATATTGATGATAAAGGCTAAAGTGTCATTTGAAAACAGGTGAATTTGTAAATGAAGTGATAAGCCTATAGAGGCAGGTGCCAGAAGTCGCCAGAAGCTTACCACAGGTCAGCTGTTTTTAATAATCTTCCTGGCCTGCTAGTGTACTCGCATATAATCTAGTGATACCAGTGAATAGCAGAATACAGTGTTGTAGTAGCAACTAACCAGTATTATAATGGTACTTAGTGGAGTGGAGTGACTTTCATTAGTTTCTTTTTCTTGAAATACCAGACGTTACTGTGAATTTCATATAACCTGTAGTTACCAGCGGTCGCAATATACACAACGAGAAGCAATTATTACTACAGAAAAAGCGTCCTTCCTCCAAAATTTGCACCAGTCAACTATAGTGATAATATAGCATTTATTGTGGTGGAGACGGAAAAAAAAAATAAAGAAGCTAGATACAGCGATTGATAAACAAGGGTGGAGGCTCGACCGTTCGTCATTGTAGGAGTGCCAGCAGTCACTGGCTCTTCAACACGCAAGTTATACTTTTGTATCAATCAAATCACATATTACTCGGGTAGATAATTTCCAGTAGATCCTTCATGTGTTAGCTCAAATCACCGACCAGTATGGTTTAAATAAGTGACCCACTGATCAGATCAGATAGACTGGTCCGAACCCTTGACTGGTCCGAACCCTTGACTGGTCCGAACCCTTGACTGGTCCGAACCCTGGACTGGTTTCAAACGGTTTCGTTGTGCACCACCTAGCAGGTTATTAATAGAATATTCAAGAGGTTGCTAGTAGAATTGCAGTAAATCAACCATTCAAATCATTATGAAGCTGTGTGTAGTCTGTGATCAGTCAAACAAACGGGCTTCCACATGCATAAATTGTCATTTCTGTGGAAATTGGTGTCACGCCCCTTGTGCAGATATCCAAGAACTAGCTACAAGCAGTATTAAAACAGGGAAGTGTTTTTGGGTATGCCCAAATGAGATAAATCTGTGGACTAAAATCACAAGGGTATTAAAAGAGGTCAACATCAAAGCTGCTTTCATAGAAAACCTGGAAGCTTTCTACAACAGATGGGAACATAAAAAGTCCGGGCTGAATGGTACTGCCCTTGATACTGGCCATGTAGTCAGAAACTGTAAGGCTGGAGATGATGTCCTGGTAGTCAGTAAATGGGGGGCTGATAGTGCTGTCCTGGGAGACAGTAATGGGGAAGCTGGAGGTGCTGTCCTGGGAGACAGTAATGGGGAAGCTGGAGATGCTGTCCTGGGAGACAGTAATGGTGAAGCTGGAGATTTTGTCCAGGTAGTCGGGAATTATATGCAGGAAGGAATACATATAAATGACCTCATAGGGGACAGGAGCCATAGTAGGGAAACAAGTGTAGTCAAAGATAAGATAAAACCAATATTGCAAACTAGAAATACCGCAGGAAATAGCAAACAAGAGGACTCCACTAGCAATAGTGAGGATATATTACCAAAAACAACTGGTGGGAGCTCCATTGTTGGTGCTAGGGAGGATAGAAGTAAGACAGGGAAACATGCACCAACAGGGAATACAGTCACAGAAACCCAAGGCAAACGGAAACCAAGCCTGTGCACATACTATGCACTCGGTATCTGCTGGCATGGGAAATCTGGAAAAACAGATGGGACGTGCAACTATGACCACCCTAGGAAATGCCATGCCCATATGACAACAGGAAAATGCAAACTCCCTTCCTGTAAGCTTTTTCACCCTGAACTGTGTACCTCTTCAGTACAGGAAAGACTGTGCTATAACTTAAATTGCCAGGCATACCATCTAAAGGGGACAAAAAGATACAAAACATCCAGGCCATGGGAAAACCTGGGTAGCCACAGCCACTCAAGAGGGAGAGGTTTTTTAGTGCCAGGAAGGAAAAAAAACTGGCAGGAAATGGCAGAAATCGTACACCAAATCCAGTCATTCCTGGAGTGGAACCACAGTCGATGGCCTCCACTCCAAACCAACAGATACAGATACTAATGCCGGAAAAAAAATCCCCCCCCAGTACCAACAATACCACCAGTCCGATAACATTCTTCTTTGCAAATATACAGGGTCTAAAGCCAGCAACAAACAACAAAATACCTTTCATCCGTGGACTGCTTGCAGAGGCAAAGGCAACGTTCGCGGCTTTCACTGAGACCCACATAAAGGATCACTTGGACAACGAAATATGGATCCCAGGTTACAACCTATACAGATGTGACAGAGTGAACAGGCAAAAGGGGGGGGTTGGCCTGTACATTGCAGAGTCACTTGTTTGCACAGAACTGCTAAATGCCTCAAATGATGTAGTGAAAGTTTTAGCAGTAAAGGTCGAGAACCAAAACCTAGTCATTGTGATAGTCTACAAGCCTCCGGATGCAACATCCCAGCAATTCCAGGAACAGCTGTTAAAAATTGACCACTGTCTGGAAAACCTTCCAGCTCCTGCACCCAACATCTTGCTCCTGGGGGATTTCAACTTAAGGCACCTAAAATGGAGGAATATAGCAAATAATATTGTTGCAGTAATAACACCAGGAGGCAGCTCTGATGAAAACTCACACTCACGCGAGCTTTTAAATCTCTGCACAAAATTCAATTTAAACCAGCAAATAATAGAGCCTACTAGACTGGAGAATACACTAGACCTCATCTTCACTAACAATGATGATCTGATAAGAAATATCACCATATCAAAAACAATATACTCAGATCACAACATAATTGAGGTTCAGTCATGTATGCGCGGAGCCCCAGACCGACATAATGAGATTAGTCACGAGGGAGCATTCACCAAATTCAACTTCAATAACAAAAACATAAAGTGGGACCAAGTAAACCAAGTCCTAACCGATATAAGCTGGGAAGATATACTAAGCAACACAGACCCCAACTTATGCCTAGAACAGATTAACTCGGTGGCACTCGATGTATGCACAAGGCTTATTCCTCTAAGAAAAAGGAGGAGTAGATGTAAAACAGAAAGAGACAGGCGCTCCCTTTACAGGCGACGGAAAAGAATAACAGAGCGGCTAAAAGAGGTCAATATATCTGAAATGCGTAGGGAGACACTGGTCAGAGAAATAGCAAGCATCGAACTTAAGCTAAAAGAATCCTTTAGGAGTCAGGAATCGCGGGAAGAACTAAAAGCCATAAATGAAATCGAAAGAAACCCAAAGTATTTCTTCTCCTATGCCAAATCAAAATCGAGAACAACGTCCAGTATTGGGCCCCTACTTAAACAAGATGGGTCCTACACAGATGACAGCAAGGAAATGAGTGAGCTACTCAAGTCCCAATATGACTCAGTTTTTAGCAAGCCGCTAACCAGACTGAGAGTCGAAGATCAAAATGAATTTTTTATGAGAGAGCCACAAAATTTGATTAACACAAGCTTATCCGATGTTATCCTGACGCCAAATGACTTCGAACAGGCGATAAATGACATGCCCATGCACTCTGCCCCAGGGCCAGACTCATGGAACTCTGTGTTCATCAAGAACTGCAAGAAGCCCCTATCACGAGCCTTTTCCATCCTATGGAGAGGGAGCATGGACACGGGGGTCGTCCCACAGTTACTAAAAACAACAGACATAGCCCCACTCCACGAAGGGGGCAGTAAAGCAACAGCAAAGAACTACAGACCAATAGCACTAACATCCCATATCATAAAAATCTTTGAAAGGGTCCTAAGAAGCAAGATCACCACGCATCTAGAAACCCATCAGTTACACAACCCAGGGCAACATGGGTTTAGAACAGGTCGCTCCTGTCTGTCTCAACTATTGGACCACTACGACAAGGTCCTAAATGCACTAGAAGACAAAAAGAATGCAGATGTAATATATACAGACTTTGCAAAAGCCTTCGACAAGTGTGACCATGGCGTAATAGCGCACAAAATGCGTGCTAAAGGAATAACAGGAAAAGTCGGTCGATGGATCTATAATTTCCTCACTAACAGAACACAGAGAGTAGTCGTCAACAGAGTAAAGTCCGAGGCAGCTACGGTGAAAAGCTCTGTTCCACAAGGCACAGTACTCGCTCCCATCTTGTTCCTCATCCTTATATCCGACATAGACAAGGATGTCAGCCACAGCACCGTGTCTTCCTTTGCAGATGACACCCGAATCTGCATGACAGTGTCTTCCATTGCAGACACTGCAAAGCTCCAGGCAGACATCAACCAAATCTTTCAGTGGGCTGCAGAAAACAATATGAAGTTCAACGATGAGAAATTTCAATTACTCAGATATGGTAAACATGAGGAAATTAAATCTTCATCAGAGTACAAAACAAATTCTGGCCACAAAATAGAGCGAAACACCAACGTCAAAGACCTGGGAGTGATCATGTCGGAGGATCTCACCTTCAAGGACCATAACATTGTATCAATCGCATCTGCTAGAAAAATGACAGGATGGATAATGAGAACCTTCAAAACTAGGGAGGCCAAGCCCATGATGACACTCTTCAGGTCACTTGTTCTATCTAGGCTGGAATATTGCTGCACACTAACAGCACCTTTCAAGGCAGGTGAAATTGCCGACCTAGAAAATGTACAGAGAACTTTCACGGCGCGCATAACGGAGATAAAACACCTCAATTATTGGGAGCGCTTGAGGTTCCTAAACCTGTATTCCCTGGAACGCAGGAGGGAGAGATACATGATTATATACGCCTGGAAAATCCTAGAGGGACTAGTACCGAACTTGCACACGAAAATCACTCACTACGAAAGCAAAAGACTTGGCAGACGATGCACCATCCCCCCAATGAAAAGCAGGGGTGTCACTAGCACGTTAAGAGACCATACAATAAGTGTCAGGGGCCCGAGACTGTTCAACTGCCTCCCAGCACACATAAGGGGGATTACCAACAGACCCCTGGCAGTCTTCAAGCTGGCACTGGACAAGCACCTAAAGTCAGTTCCGGATCAGCCGGGCTGTAGCTCGTATGTTGGTTTGCGTGCAGCCAGCAGCAACAGCCTGGTTGATCAGGCTCTGATCCACCAGGAGGCCTGGTCTCAGACCGGGCCGCGGGGGCGTTGACCCCCGGAACTCTCTCAAGGTAAACTCCAGGTA
Organism: Cherax quadricarinatus; assembly: GCF_038502225.1. Classification (NCBI taxonomy): domain Eukaryota; kingdom Metazoa; phylum Arthropoda; class Malacostraca; order Decapoda; family Parastacidae; genus Cherax; species Cherax quadricarinatus. The sequence goes on along the minus strand of NW_027195687.1, from coordinate 48,987 downwards.
ATCAGCATCAAGGAATCTTCCTTGAGAGGACCCTAGAGCAAGAACCTAACCAAAATCAAGGAACCTTCCTTGAGAGGACCTTAAAGCTAGAATCTAACCATCATCAAGGAACCTTCCTTGAGAGGACCCTAGAGCTAGAGCCTAACTAGCATCAAGGACCCTTCCTTGAGAGGACCATAGAGCTAGAACCTAACCATCATCATGGAACCATCCTTGAGAGGACCCTAGAGCTAGAGCCAAACCATTGCCAAGGAGCCTCCCTTGAGAGGACCCTAGAGTTAGAGCCAAACCAGCATCAAGAAACCTTCCTTGAGAGAACCCTATTGCTAGAGCCTAACTGGCATCAAGGAACCTTCCTTGAGAAGACCGTACAACTAGAGCCTAACAAGTATCAAGGTACCTTGAGTGGACCCTAGAGCTAGAGCCTAACCAGCATCAAGGAACCTTGCTTGAGAGGACCCTAGAGCTAGAACCTAACCAGCATCAAGGAACCTTCCTGCAGAGGACCCTAGAGCTAGAACCTAACCAGCATCAAGGAAAGTTATTTCAGACGACCCTAGAACTAGAACCTAACCAGCATCAAGGAATCTTCCATGAGAGGACCCTAGAGCTAGAACCTAACAAGCATCAAGGAACCTTACTTGAGGGAACTCTAGAGCTAGAACCTAACCATCATCAAGGAACCTTCCTTGAGAGGACCCTAGAGCCAGAACCTAACCATCATCATGGAACCATCATTGAGAGGACCCTAGAGCTAGACCCAAAAAATTGCCAAGGAGCCTCCCTTGAGAGGACCCTAGAGCTAGAGCCTAACCAGCATCAAAGAACCTTCCTTGAGAGGACACTAGATATAACCTAATCAACATCAAGGAACCTTCCTTGAAAGTTCCATTGAGCTAGAACCTAACCAGCATCAAGGAACCTTTCTCGAGAGAACCCAAGAGCTAGAACCTAACCATCATAATGGAATTTTCCTTGTGAGGACCCTAGAGCTAGAACCAAACTTGAATCAAGGAACCTTCCTTGAGAGGACCCTGGAGCTAGAACCTAACCAGCATCAAAGAACCTTCTTTGAGACGACCCTAGAGCTAGAGCCTATCCAGCATCAAGGAAATTTCCTTGCGAGGACCCTAGAGCTAGAACCAAACCAGCATCAAAAATGCTTCCTTAGACGACCCTAGAGCCTAACCATCATCAAGGAAGCTTCCTTGACAGGATCCTAGAGCTAGAACCTAAGCATCATCAAGGAACCTTCCTTGAGAGGACCCTAGAGCTAGAACCTGACCAGCATCAAGGAACCTTTCTTGAGAGGACCATAGAGCTAGAACCTAACCAGCATCAAGGAACCTTCCTTGAGAGAACCGTAGAGCTAGAACCTAACCATCATCAGGGAACCTTCCTTGAGAAGACCCTAGAGCTAGAGCCTAACCAGCATCATGGAATCTTGAGATGACCCTGGAGCTAGAGCCTAAACAGTGTCAGGGAACCTTCCTTGAAAGGACCCTAGAGCTAGAGCCTAACGAGCATCATAGAACCTTCCTTGAGAGGACCATAGAGCCAGGACCTAACCAGTATCAAGGAACCTTGCTTGAGAGGACCATCGAGGTAGAACCTAACCAGCATCAAGGAACCTTCCTTGAGGACCCTAGAGCTATAACCTAACCAGCATCAAGGAACCTTCCTTGAGAGGACCTTAGAGCTAGAACCTAACCAGCATCAAGGAACCTTCCTTGAGAGAACCCTAGAGTTAGAACCTAACCAGCATCAAGGAACCTTGCTTGAGAGGACCCTAGAGCTAGAACCTAACCAGCATCAAGGAACCTTCCTTTAAAGGACCATGAAGGTAGAACCTAACCAGCATCAAGGAGCCTTCCTTGAGAGGACCCGAGAGCTAGGACCTAACGAGCATCAAGAAACCTTCCTTGAGACGACTCAAGAGCTAGAGCCTAACCAGCATCAAGGAACCTTGCTTGAGAGAACCTAAGAGCTAGAACCTAACAAACATCAAGGAACCTTCTTTAAGACGACTCTAAAGCTAGAACCTAACCAGCATCAAGGAACCTTCCTACAGAGAACCCTAGAGCTAGAACCTAACCAGCATCAAGGAACCTTTTTTGAGAGACCATAGAGCTAGAACCTAACCAGAATCATGGAACCTTCTTTGAGAAGACCATAGAGCTAGAGCGTAACGAGCATTTAGGAACCGTCCTTGACAGGACCCTAGAGCTAGAACCTAATCATCATCAATGAACCTTCCTTGAGAGGACTCTCGAGCTAGAACCTAACCAGCATCAAGGAACCGTCCTTGAGAGGACCCTAGGGCTAGAGCGTAACGAGCATCAAGGAACCGTCCTTCACAGGACCCTAGAGCTAGAACCAAACCATCATCAATGAACCTTCCTTGAGAGGACCCTAGAGCTAGAACCTAACCAGCATCAAGGAACCTTCCTTGAAAGTACGCTAGAGCTAGAACCTAACCAGCATCAAGGAACCGTCCTTGAGAGGACCCTACAGCTACAGCAAAACCATCATCATGGAACCATCCTTGAGACGACCCTAGAGCTAAAGCCTAACCATCATCAAGGAACCTTCATTGAGACGACCCTAGAGCTAGAGCCTAACCAGGATCAAGGAACATTCCTTGCGAGGAACCTAGAGCTAGAACCTAACCAGCATCAAAAAAGCTTCCTTGAGACGACCCTAGAGCTAGAGCCTAACCAGCATCAAGGAACCTTTCTTGAGAGGAACCTAGAGCTAGAGCATAGCCAGCATCAAGGAACCTTCCTTAACAGGACCCTAGAGCCAGAACCTAACCATCATCAAGGAACCTTTCTTGAGAGGACTCTAGAGCTAGAACCTAACCAGCATCCAGGGACCTTTCTTTAGAGGACCATAGAGCTAGAACGTAACCAGCATCAAGGAACCTTCCTTGAGAGAACCCTAGAGCTAGAACCTAACCATCATCAAGGAGCCTTCCTTGAGAGGACCCAAGAGCTAGAACCTAACCATCATCATGGAACCATCCTTGAGAGAACCCTAGAGCTAGAACATAACCATCATCATGGAAGCATCCTTGAGAGAACCCTAGAACTAGAACCTAACCAGCATCAAGGCACCTTAATTGAGAGGACCTTAGAGCTAGAACTTAACCAGCATTAAGGCACCTTCCTGGAGCGGACCATAGAGCTAGAACAAAACCATCATCAAGGAACCTTTCTTGAGAGGACCCTACAACTAGAACCTAACCAGTATCAAGGCACCTTCAATGAGATGACCCTAGAGCTAGAACCTAACGAGCTTCAAGGAACCTTCCTTGAGAGGACCCAAGAGCTCGAACCTAATCAGCATCAAGGAATCTTCCTTGAGAGGACCCTAGAGCAAGAGCCTAACCAAAATCAAGGAAGCTTCCTTGAGAGGACCCTAGAGCTAGAACCTAACCATCATCATGGAACCAACCTTGAGAGGACCCTAGAGCTAGAGCCAAACCATTTCCAAGGAGCCTCCTTTGAGAGGACCTTAGAGCTAGAGCCAAACCAGCATCAAGAAACTTTCCTTGAGAGGACCCTAGAGCTAGAACATAACCAGCATCAATGAACCTTCCTCGAGACGACCCCAAAGCTAGAGCCTAACCAGCGTCAAGGAGCCTTCCTTGAGAGGGCCCTAGAGCTAGAACCAAACCAGCATCAAGAAACCTTCCTTGAGACGACCCAAGAGCTAGAGCCTAACCAGCATCAAGGAACCCTCCTTGAGACGACCCTAGAGCTAGAGCCTAACTAGCATCAAGTAACCTTCCTTGAGAGGACCCTAGAGTTAGAACCTAACTATCATCATGGAACCATCCTTGAGAGGACCCTAGAGCTATAGCCAAACCATTGCCAAGGAGCCTCCCTTGAGAGGACCATAGAGGTAGAGCCTAACTGGCATCAAGGAACCTTCTTTGAGAAGACCCTAGAGCTAGAGCCTAACAAGTATCAAGGAACCTTGAAAGGACCCTAGAGCTAGAGCTTAACCAGTGTCAAGGAACCTTGCTTGAGAGGACCCTAGAGCTAGAAGCTAACCAACATCAAGGAACCTTCTTTAACACGACCCTAGAGCTAGAGCCAAACCAGCATCAAGAAACCTTCATTGAGAGGACCCTAGAACTAGAGCCTAACTGGCATCAAGAAACCTTCCTTGAGAGGACCCTAGAGCTAGAGCCTAACAAGTATCAAGGAATCTTGAGAGGACCCTAGAGCTAGAGCTTAACCAGCATCAAGGAACCTTGCTTGAGAGGACATTAGAGCTAGAACCTAACCAGCATCAAGGAACCTTCCTTCAGTGGACCCTAGAGGTAGAACCTAACCAGCATCAAGGAACCTTCCTTCAGACGACCCTAGAACTAGAACCTAACCAGCATCAAGGAATCTTCCTTGAGAGGACCCTAGAGCTAGAACCTAACCAGCATCAAGGAACCATTCTTGTGAGTACCCTAGAGCTGGAGCCTAACCAGCATCAAGGAACCTTCCTTGAGAGGACCCTAGAGCTAAAGCCTAAGCAGCATCAAGGAACCTTCTTTGAGAGGACTCTACAGCTAAAGCCTAACCAGCATCAAGGAACCTTCCTTGAAAGTAGGCTAGAGCTAGAACCTAACCAGCATCAAGGAACCTTCCTTGACAGGACCCTAGAGCTAGAACTTAACCAGTATCAAGGAACCTTCCTTGAGAGGACCCAAGAGCTAGAACCTAACCAGCATCAAGGAACCTCTCTTGAGAGGACCTTAGAGCTAGAACCTAACCATCATCATGGAACCATCCTTGAGAGGACCCTAGAGCTAGAGCAAAACCATCATCATGGAACCATCCTTGAGACGACCCTAGAGCTAGAGCCTAACCAGCATCAAGGAACCTTCTTTGAGACGACCCTAGAGCTAGTCTAACCAGCATCATGGAAGCTTACTCGAGAGGGCTCTAGAGCTAGAACCTAACCAGCATCAAGGAATCTTCCTAGAGACGGACCTAGAGCTAGAGCCTAACGAGGGTCAAGGAACATTCCTTGCGAGGACGCTAGAGCTAGAACCTAACCAGCAACAAAAAAGCTTCCTCGAGACGACCATAGAGCTAGAGCCTAACCAGCATCAAGGAACCTTTCTTGAGAGGACCCTAGAGCTAGAACCTAGCCAGCATCAAGGAACCTTCCTTGAAATGACCCAAGAGCTAGAACCTAACCAGCATCAAGGAACCTTCTTTGAGACGACCTTGCAGCTAGAGCCAAACCAGCATCAAGGAACCTTCCTTGACAAGACCCTAGAGCTAGAACCTAACCAGCATCAAGGAACCTTCCTTGAGAGAACCCTAGAGCTAGAACCTAACCTTCATCAAGGAGCCTTCCTTGAGAGGACCCTAGAGCTAGAACCTAATCATCATCATGGAACAATCCTGGAGAGGACCCTAGAACTAGAGCCAAACCATTGCCAAGGAGCCTCCCTTAAGAGGACCCTAGAGCTAGAGCCAAACCAGCATCAAGAAACCTTCCTTGAGAGGACCCTAAAGCTAGAGCCTAACTGGCATCAAGTAACCTTCCTTGAGAGGACCCTAGAGCTAAAGCCTAACCAACATCAAGGAACCTTATTAGAGACGACCCTACAGCTAGAGCCTAACCAACATCAAGGAACCTCCCTTGACAGGACCCTAGAGCTAGAACCTAACTATCATCAAGGAACCTTTATTGAGAGGACCCTAGAGCTAGAACCTAACCAGCATTAAGGAAATTTTCTTGAGAGGACCATAGATGTAGAGCCTAACCAGCATCAAGGAACCTTCCATGAGAGATCCCTAGAGCTAGAACCTAACCATCATCGAGGAGCCTACCTTGAAAGGACCCTAGAGCTAGAACCTAACCATCATCATGGAACCATCCTTGAAAGTACCCTAGAGCTAGAGCCAAACCATTGCCAAGGAGCCTCCCCTGAGAAGACCCTAGAGCTAGAGCCAAACCAGCATCAAGAAACCTTCCTTGAGAGGACCCTAAAGCTAGAGCCTAACTAGCATCAAAGAACCTTCCTTGAGAGGACCCTGGAGCTAAAGCCTAACCAGCATCAGTGAACCTTGAGACGACCCAAGAACTAGAGCCTAACAACATCAAGGAACCTTGCTTGAGAGGACCTAAGAGCTAGAACCTAACCAACATCAAGGAACCTTCTTTAAGACGACCCTAAAGCTAGAACCTAACCAGCATCAAGGAACCTTCCTACAGAGGACCCTAGAGCTAGAACCTAACCAGCATCGAGGAACCTTCCTTCAGACGACCCTAGAGCTAGAACCTAACCAGCATAAAGGAACCTTCCTTGAGAGGACCCTAGAGCTAGAACCTAACCAGAATCATGGAACCTTCTTTGAGACGACCCTAGAGCTAGAGTCTAACCAGCATCAAGGAACCGTCCTTAATAGGACCCTAGAGCTGGACCCTAACCCTCATAAAGGAACCTTCCTTGAGAGGACCCTAGAGCTAGAACCCAACCATCATCAAGGAACCTTACTTGAGAGGACCCTAGAGCTAGAACCTAACGAGCATCAAGGCACCTTCCTTGAGAGGACCCTACAGCTAGAACCTAACGAGCATCAAGGAACCTTCCTTGAGAGGACCCTAGAGCTGGAACCTAATCAGCATCAAGGAATCTTCCTCCAGAGGACCCTAGAGCAAGAACCTAACCAAAATCAAGGAAGCTTCCTTGAAAGGACCCTAGAGCTAGAACCTAACCATCATCAAGCAACCTTCCTTGAGAGGACCCTAGAGCTAGAGCCTAACCAGCATCAAAGAACCTTCCTTGAGAGGACCCTAGAGCTAGAACCTAACCAGCATCAAGGAACCTTTTTTTAAAGGACCATAGACGTTGAACCTAACCAGCATCAATGAACCTTCCTCGAGACGACCCTAAAGCTAGAGCCTAACCAGCGTCAAGAAACCTTCCTTGAGAGGACCCTAGAGCTAGAACCTAACCAGCATCAAGAAACCTTCCTTGAGACGACCCAAGAGCTAGATCCTAACCAGCATCAAGGAATCTTCCTTGAGACGACCCTAGAGCTAGAGCCTAACTAGCATCAAGTAACCTTCCTTGAGAAGACCCTAGAGCTAGAATTTAACCATCATCATGGAACCATCCTTGAGAGGGCCCTAGAGCTAGAGCCAAACCATTGCCAAGGAGCCTCCCTTGAGAGGACTTTAGAGCTAGAGCCAAACCTGCATCAAGAAACCTTCCTTGAGAGGACCCTAGAGCTAGAGCCTAACTGGCATCAAGGAACCTTCCTTTAGAAGACCCTACAGCTATTTCCTAAAAAGTATCAAGGAACCTTGAGAGGACCCTAGAGCTAGAGCCTAACTAGTCTCAAGGAACCTTGCTTGAGAGGACCCTAGAGCTAGAAGCTAACCAACATCAAGGAACCTTCTTTAACACGACCCTAGACCTAGAGCCAAACCAGCATCACGAAACCTTCCTTGAGAGGACCCTAGTGCTAGAGCCTAACTGGCATCAAGGAACCTTCCTTGAGAGGACCCTAGTGCTAGAGCCTAACAAGTATCAAGGAATCTTGAGAGGACAATAGAGCTAGAGCTTAACCAGCATCAAGGAACCTTGCTTGAGAGGACCATAGAGCTAGAACCTAACCAGCATCAAGGAACCTTCCTACAGAGGACCCTAGAACTAGAACCTAACCAGCATCAAGGAATCTTCCTTGAGAGGACCCTAGAGCTAGAACCTAACCAGCATCAAGGAACCTTCCTTGAGAGAACCCTAGAGCTAGAACCTAACCAACATCAAGGAACCTTTCTTGTGAGTAACCTAGAGCTGAAGCCTTACCAGCATCAAGGAACCTTCTTTGAGACGACCCTACAGCTAGAGCCTAACCAGCATCAAGGAACCTTCCTTGAAAGTACGCAATAGCTAGAACCTAACCAGCATCAAGGAACCTCCCTTGAGAGGACCCTAGACCTAGAGCAAAACCATCATCATGGAACCATCCATGAGATGACCCTAGAGCTAGAGCCTAACTAGGATCACCGAAGCTTCATTGAGAGGACACTAGAGCTAGAACCTAACCAGCATCAAGGAACCTTCTTTGAGACGACCCTAGGGCTAGAGCCTAACCAGCATCATGGAAGCTTCCTCGAGAGGGCTCTAGAGCTAGAACCTAACCAGCATCAAGGAATATTACTTGAGACGACCCTAGAGATAGAGCCTAACGAGGATCAAGGAACATTCCTTGCGAGGACCCTAGAGCTAGAACCTAACAATCATCAAAAAAGCTTCCTTGAGACGACCCTAGAGCTAGAGCCTAACCAGAGTCAAGGAACCTTTCTTGAGAGGACCCTAGAGCTAGAATCTAGCCAGCATCAAGGAACCTTTCTTGAGAAGACCCTAGAGCTAGAACCTAACCAGCATCAAGGATCCTTTCTTGAGAGGGCCACAGAGCTAGAACCTAACCAGCATCAAGGAACCTTCCTTTAGAGAACCCTAGAGCTAGAACCTAACCATCATCAAGGAGCCATCCTTGTTACCACCCTAGAGCTAGAACCTAACCATCATAATGGAACCATCCTGGAGAGGACCCTTGAGCTAGAGCCAAACCATTGTGAAGGAGCCTCCCTTGAGAGGACCCTAGAGCTAGAGCCAAACCAGCATCAAGAAACCTTCCTTGAGATCACCCTAAAGCTAGAGCCTAACTGGCATCAAGGAACCTTCCTTGTAAGGACCCTAGAGCTAAAGCCTAACAAGCATCAAGGAACCTTCTTTGAGACAACCCTACAGCTAGAGCCTAAGCAGCATCAAGGAACCTTCCTTGACAGGACTCTAGAGCTAGAACCTAACCATCATCAAGGAACCGTTCTTGAGAGGACCCTAGAGCTAGAACCTAACCAGCATCAAGGAACCTTTCTTGAGAGGACCATAGAGCTAGAGCCTAACCAGCATCAAGGAACCTTCCTTGAGAGGACCCTAAAGCTAGAGCCTAACTGGCATCAAGGAACCTTCCTTGAGAGGACCCTAGAGCTAAAGCCTAAGCAGCATCAGGTAACCTTGAGACAACCCAAGAACTAGAGCTTAACCGCATCAAGGAACCTTGTTTGAGAGGACCTAAGAGCTAGAACCTAACCAACATGAAGGAACCTTCCTACAGAGAACCCTAGAGCTAGAACCTAACCAGCATCAAGGAACCTTCCTACAGAGAACCCTAGAGCTAGAACCTAACCAGAATCAAGGCACCTTCCTTCAGACGCCCCTAGAGCTAGAACCTTCCTTGAGAGGACCCTAGAGCTAGAACCTAGCCAGAATCAAGGAACCTTCTTCGAGACGACCATAGCGCTAGAGCCTAACCAGCATCAAGAACCGTCCTTGATAGGACCCTAGAGCTAGAACCTAACCAGCATCAAGGCACCTTCCTTGAGAGGACCCTAGAGCTAGAACCCAACCATCATCAAGGAACCTTCCTTGAGAGGACCCTAGAGCTAGAACCTAACGAGCATCAAGGCACCTTCCTTTAGAGGTCCCTACAGCTAGAACCTAACGAGCATCAAGGAACCTTCCTTGAGAGGACCCTAGAGCTGGAACCTAATCAGCATCAAGGAATCTTCCTTCAGAGGACCCTAGAGCAAGAATCTAACCAAAATCAAGGAAGCTTCCTTGAGAGGACCCTAGAGCTAGAGCGTAACCAGCATCAAGGAACCTTCCTCGGGAAGACCCTCGAGCTAGAACCTAACCACCGTCAAGGAAGCTTACTTGAGAGGACCCTAGAGCTAGAAGCTTACCATCATCAAGGAACCTTCCTTTAGGACCCCAGAGCTAGAGCATAACCATCATCAAGGAACCTTTCTTGAGAAGACCCTAGAGCTAGAACCTAAGCACCATTAAGGAAGCTTCATTGAGAAGACCCTTGAGCTAGAGAATGACCATCATCAAGGAACCTTCCTTGACAGGAACTTAGAGCTAGAGCCTGACCATCATCGAGGAACCTTCCTTGAGGACCCTAGAGCTAGAAACTATCCATCATCAAGGAACCTTCCTTGAGGACCCTAGAGCTAGAGCCTATCATCAAGGAACCTTTCTTAAGAAGACCCAAGAGCAAGAGCCTAGCCATCATCAAGGAAGCTTCCTTGAGAGGACCCTAGAGCTAGAACATAACCATCAACAAGGAACCTTCCTTGAGAGGACCCTAGAGGTAGAGCCTAACCAGCAAGAAGGAACTTTCCTTTAGATGACCCTAGAGCTAGAGCCGATCCATCATCAAGGAACCTTCATTCAGAGGACTCTAGAGCTAGAGCATAACCATCATCGAGGAACCTTCCTTGAGAGGACCTTAGAGCTAGAGCCTGACCATCATCAAGGAACCTTCCTTGAGGACCCTTGAGCTAGAGCCTTATTATCATCAAGGAACCTTCCTTGAGAAGACCCTAGAGCTAGATCCTAACCATCATCAAGGAACCTTGAGGACCCTAGAGCTAGAGCCTATCATCAAGGAACCTTTCTTAAGAAGACCCTAAAGCTAGAGCCTAACCAACATCAAGGAACCTTCCTTGAGGACCCAAGAGCTAGAGCCTAGCCATCATCAAGGCACATTGAGAGGACCCAAGAGCTAGAGCCTAACCAGCATCAAGGAAGCTTCCTTGAGAGGACCCTAGAGCTAGAACCTAACCATCACCAACGAACCTTCCTTGAGAGGACCCTAGAGCTAGAGCCTAACCAGCATGAAGGAACCTTCCTTTAGATGACCATAGAGCTAGAGCCTAGCCAGCATCAAGGAACTTTCCTACAGAGGACCCTAGAGGTAGAACCTAACCAGCATCAAGGAACCTTCCTTCAGACGACCCTAGAACTAAAACCTAACCAGCATCAAGGAATCTTCCTTGAGAGGACCCTAGAGCTAGAACCTAACCATCACCAACGAACCTTCCTTGAGAGGACCCTAGAGCTAGAGCCTAACCATCATCAAGGAACCTTGCTTGAGAGGACCATAGAGCTAGAACCTAACCAGCATCAAGGAACCTTCCTACAGAGGACCCTAGAGGTAGAACCTAACCAGCATCAAGGAACCTTCCTTCAGACGACCCTAGAACTAAAACCTAACCAGCATCAAGGAATCTTCCTTGAGAGGACCCTAGAGCTAGAACCTAACCATCACCAACGAACCTTCCTTGAGAGGACCCTAGAGCTAGAGCCTAACCAGCATGAAGGAACCTTCCTTTAGATGACCATAGAGCTAGAGCCTAACCATCATCAAGGAACCTTGCTTGAGAGGACCATAGAGCTAGAACCTAACCAGCATCAAGGAACCTTCCTACAGAGGACCCTAGAGGTAGAACCTAATCAGCATCAAGGAACCTTCCTTCAGACGACCCTAGAACTAAAACCTAACCAGCATCAAGGAATCTTCCTTGAGACGACCCTAGAGATAGAGCCTAACGAGGATCAAGGAACATTCCTTGCGAGGACCCTAGAGCTAGAACCTAACAATCATCAAAAAAGCATCCTTGAGACGACCCTAGAGCTACAGCCTAACCAGCATCAAGGAACCTTTCTTGAGAGGACCGTAGAGCTAGAACCTAACCAGCATCAAGGAACCTTTCTTGAGAAGACCCTAGAGCTAGAACCTAACCAGCATCAATTAACCTTTCTTGAGAGGGCCACAGAGCTAGAACCTAACCAGCATCAAGGAATCTTCCTTGAGAGAACCGTAGAGCTAGAACCTAACCATTTTCTAGGAACCTTTCTTGAGAGAGCCATAGAGCTAGAACCTAACCAGCATCAAGGAACCTTTCTTGAGAGGGCGATAGAGCTAGAACCAAACCAGCATAAGGAACCTTCCTTGAGAGGACACTAGAGCTAGAACCTAACGAGCATCAAGGAACCTTTCTTGAGAGGACACTAGAGCTAGAACCTAACCAGCATCAAGAAACATTTCTTGAGAAGGCCACAGAGCTAGAACCTAACCAGCATCAAGGAACCTTCCTTTAGAGAACCCTAGAGCTAGAACCTAACCATCATCAAGGAGCCATCCTTGATAGGACCCTAGAGCTAGAACCTAACCATCATCATGGAACCATCCTGGAGAGGACCCTAGAGCTAGAGCCAAACCATTGCGAAGGAGCCTCCCTTGAGAGGACCCTAGAGCTAGAGCCAAACCAGCATCAAGAAACCTTCCTTGAGAGGACCCTAAAGCTAGAGCCTAACTGGCATCAAGGAACCTTTCTTGATAAGACCCTAGAGCTAAAGCCTAACAAGCATCAAGGAACCTTCTTTGAGACAACCCTACAGCTAGAGCCTAACCAGCATCAAGGAACCTTCCTTGACAGGACCCTAGAGCTAGAACCTAACCATCATCAAGGAACCGTTCTTGAGAGGACCCTAGAGCTAGAACCTAACCAGCATCAAGGAACCTTTCTTGAGAGGACCATAGAGCTAGAGCCTAACCAGCATCAAGGAACCTTCCTTGAGAGGACCCTAAAGCTAGAACCTAACCAACATGAAGGAACCTTCTTTAAGACGACCCTAAAGCTAGAACCTAACCAGCATCAAGGAACCTTCCGACAGAGAACCCTAGAGCTAGAACCTAACCAGCATCAAGGAACCTTCCTTCAGACGCCCCTAGAGCTAGAACCTAACCAGCATCAAGGAACCTTCCTTGAGAGGACCCTAGAGCTAGAACCTAGCCAGAATCATGGAACCTTCTTTGAGACGACCCTAGCGCTAGAGCCTAACCAGCATCAAGAACCGTCCTTGATAGGACCCTAGAGCTAAAACCAAACCAGCATCAAGGCACCTTCCTTGAGAGGACCCTAGAGCTAGAACCCAATCATCATCAAGGAACATTCCTTGAGAGGACCCTAGAGCTAGAACCTAACGAGCATCAAGGCACCTTCCTTTAGAGGACCCTACAGCTAGAACCTAGCGAGCATCAAGGAACCTTCCTTGAGAGGACCCTAGAGCTGGAACCTAATCAGCATCAAGGAATCTTCCTTCAGAGGACTCTAGAGCTAGAACCTAACCATCATCAAGGAACCGTTCTTGAGAGGACCCTAGAGCTAGAACCTAACCAGCATCAAGGAACCTTTCTTGAGAGGACCCTAGAGCTAGAGCGTAACCAGCATCAAGGAACCTTCCTTGAGAGGACCCTAGAGCTAGAAGCTTACCATCATCAAGGAATCTTCCTTTAGGACCCCAGAGCTAGAGCCTAACCATCATCAAGGAACCTTTCTTGAGAAGACCCTAGAGCTAGAACCTAAGCACCATTAAGGAAGCTTCATTGAGAAGACCCTTGAGCTAGAGAATGACCTTCATCAAGGAACCTTCCTTGAGAGGGCCTTAGAGCTAGAGGCTGACCATCATCGAGGAACCTTCCTTGAGGACCCTAGAGCTAGAAACTAACCATCATCAAGGAACCATCCTTGAGAAGACCCTAGAGCTAGAGCGTAACCAGCATCAAGGAACCTTCCTTGAGAGGACCCTAGAGCTAGAACCTAACCAGCATCAAGGAACCTTCCTCGGGAAGACCCAAGAGCAAGAGCCTAGCCATCATCAAGGAAGCTTCCTTGAGAGGACCCTATAGCTAGAACATAACCATCAACAAGGAACCTTCCTTGAGAGGACCCTAGAGGTAGAGCCTAACCGGCAAGAAGGAACTTTGCTTCAGATGACCCTAGAGCTAGAGCCGATCCATCATCAAGGAACCTTCATTCAGAGGACTCTAGAGCTAGAGCATAACCATCATCGAGGAACCTTCCTTGAGAGGACCTTAGAGCTAGAGCCTGACCATCATCAAGGAACCTTCCTTGAGGACCCTAGAGCTAGAGCCTAACCATCATCAAGGAACCTTCCTTGAGAAGACCCTAGAGCTAGATCCTAACCATCATCAAGGAACCTTGAGGACCCTAGAGCTAGAGCCTATCATCAAGGAACCTTTCTTAAGAAGACCCTAAAGCTAGAGCCTAACCAACATCAAGGAACCTTCCTTGAGGACCCAAGAGCTAGAGCCTAACCATCATCAAGGCACCTTGAGAGGACCCAAGAGCTAGAGCCTAACCAGCATCAAGGAAGCTTCCTTGAGAGGACCCTAGAGCTAGAACCTAACCATCACCAACGAACCTTCCTTGAGAGGACCCTAGAGCTAGAGCCTAACCAGCATGAAGGAACCTTCCTTTAGATGACCATAGAGCTAGAGCCTAACCATCATCAAGGAACCTTCATTGAAAGGACCCTAGAGCTAGAGCCTAATCATCATCAAGGAACCTCCCTTGAGAGGATCCTAGAGCTAGAACATAACCATCATCATGGAACCATCCTTGAGAGGACCCAACAGCTAGAGCCAAACCATTGCCAAGGAGCCTTGTTTGAGAGGACCGTAGAGCTAGAACCTAACCAACATCAAGGAACCTTCTTTAACACGACCCTAGAGCTAGAGCCTAACCAGCATCAAGGAACCTTCCTACAGAGGACCCTAGAGCTAGAACCTAACCAGCATCAAGGAACCTTCCTTCAGACGACCCTAGAGCTAGAACCTAACCAGCATCAAGGAATCTTCCTTCAGAGGACCTTAGAGCTAGAACCTAACCAGCATCAAGGAACCTTCCTTGAGAGAACCCTAGAGCTACAACCTAACCAGCATCAAGGAACCTTTTTTGTGAGTACCCTAGAGCTGGAGCCTAACCAGCATCAAGGAACCTTCCTTGAGAGAACCCTAGCGCTAGAACCTAACCAACATCAAGGAACTTTCCTTGAGAGGACACTAGTTATAACCTAACCAGCATCAAGGAACCTTCCATGAAAGTACGCTAGAGCTAGAACCTAACCAGCATCAAGGAACCTTCCTTGACAGGATCCTAGAGCTAGAGCCTATCCAGGATCAAGGAACATTCCTGGCGAGGACCTTAGAGCTAGAACCTAACCAGCATCAAAAAAGCTTCCTTGAGACGACCCTTGACCTAGAACCTAACCATCATCAAGGAACCTATCTTGAGAGGACCCTAGAGCTAGAACCTAACCAGCATCGAGGAACCTTTCTTGAGAGGACCATAGAGCTAGAACCTAACCAGCATCAAGGAACCTTCCTTGAGACGACCCAAGAGCTAGAGCCTAACCAGCATCAAGGAACCTTGCTTGAGAGAACCTAATAGCTACAACCTAACCAACATCAAGGAACCTTCTTTATGACGACCCTAAAGCTAGAACCTAACCAGCATCAAGGAACCTTCCTTGAGAGGACAATAGAGCTAGAACCTAACCATCATCAAGGAACCTTCTTTAAGACGACCCTAGAGCTAGAACCTAAGCAGCATCAAGGAACCTTCCTTGAGAGGACCCAAGAGATAGAAGCTAACCAGAATCATGGAACCTTCTTTGAGACCACCCTAGAGCTAGAGTCTAACCAGCATCAAGGAACCTTCCTTGAGAGGACCCTAGAGCTAGAACCTAACCAGCATCAAGGAACCTTCTTTGAAAGGACCCTAGAGCTAGAACCTAACCAGCATCAAGGAACCGTTCTTGAGAGGACCCTAGAGCTAGAACCTAATAATCATCAAGGAACCTATCTTGAGAGGACCCTAGAGCTAGAACCTAACCAGCATCAAGGAACCTTCCTTGAGAGGACTCTAGAGCAAGAACCTAACGAGCATCAAGGAACCTTCCTTGAGAGTACCCTGGAGCTGGAACCTAATCAGCATCAAGGAATCTTTCTTCAGAGGACCCTAGAGCAAGAACCTAGCCAAAATCAAGGAAGCTTCCTTGAGGGGACCCTAGAGCTAGAACCTAACCATCACCAAGGAACCTTCCTTGAGAGGACCCTAGAGCTTGAGCCTAACTAGCATCAAGGAACCTTCCTTGAGAAGACCGTAGAGCTAGAGCCTATCAGCATCAAGGAACCTTCCCTGAGGACCCTGGAGCTAGAACCTAACCAGCATCAAGGAACCATCCTCGAGAAGACCCTCGAGCTAGAACCTAACCACCATCAAGGAACCTTCCTTGAGGACCCTAGAGCTAGATCCTAACCATCATCAAGGAGCCTTCCTTTAGAAGATCCTAGAGCTAGAACCTAACCACCATCAAGGAAGCTTCCTTGATAAGACCCTATAGCTAGTGAATGACTATCATCAAGGAACCTTCCTTGAGAGAACCTTTTAACTAGAGCCTGACCATCATCAAGGAAACTTCCTTGAGGACCCTAGAGCTAGAGCCTAACCATCATCAAGGAACCTTCCTTGATGACCCTGGAGCTAGAACCTAACCATCATCAAGGAACCTGCCGTGAGGACCCTAGAGGTAGAGCCTATCATCAAGGAACCTTCTTGAGAAGACCCTAGAGCTAGAGCCTAACCAGCATCAAGGAACCTTCCTACAGAGGACCCTAGAGCTAGAACCTATCCAGCATCAAGGAACCTTCCTTCAGACGACCCTAGAGCTAGAACCTAACCAGCATCAAGGAACCTTCGTTGAGAGGACCCCAGAGCTAGAACCTAACCAGAAGCATGGAACCTTCTTTGAGACGACCCTAGAGCTAGAGCCTAACTAGCATCAAGGAACCGTCCTTGATAGGACCCTAGAGCTAGAACCTAAAAATCATCAAGGAACCTTCCTTGAGAGGACCCTAGAGCTAGAACCTAACCAGCATCAAGGCACCTTCTGTGAGAGGACCCCAGAGCTAGAACCCAACCATCATCAAGGTACCTTCCTTGAGAGGACCCTAGAGCTAGAAGCTAACCAGCATCAAGGCACCTTCCTTCAGAGGACTCTAGAGCTAGAACCTAACGAGCATCAAGGAACCTTCCTTGAGAGGACCCTGGAGCTGGAACCTAATCAGCATCAAGGAATCTTTCTTCAGAGGACCCTAGAGCAAGAACCTAGCCAAAATCAAGGAAGCTTCCTTGAGAGGACCCTAGAGCTAGAACCTAACCAGCATCAAGGCACCTTCCGTGAGAAGACCCTAGAGCTAGAACGCAACCATCATCAAGGAACCTTCCTTGAGAGGACCCTAGACCTAGAAGCTAACCAGCATCAAGGCACCTTCCTTCAGAGGACTCTAGAGCTAGAACCTAACCATCACCAAGGAACCTTCCTTGAGAGGACACTAGAGCTAGAGCCTAACTAGCATCAAGGAACCTTCCTTGAAAAGACCGCAGAGCTAGAACCTATCAGCATCAAGGAACCTTCCCTGAGGACCCTAGAGCTAGAACCTAACCAGCATCAAGGAACCTTCCTCGAGAAGACCCTCGAGCTAGAACCTAACCACCATCAAGGAAGCTTCCTTGAGAGGACCCTAGAGCTTGAAGCTAACCATCTTCAAGGAACCTTCCTTGAGGACCCTAGAGCTAGAGCCTAACCATCATCAAGGAACCTTCCTTTAGAAGATCCTAGAGCTAGAACCTAACCACCATCAAGGAAGCTTCCTTGATAAGACCCTAGAGCTAGTGAATGACTATCATCAAGGAACCTTCCTTGAGAGAACCTTGGAACTAGAGCCTGACCATCATCAATGAACCTTCCTTGAGGACCCTAGAGCTAGAACCTAACCAGCATCAAGGAACCTTCCTTGAGAGGACCCTGGAGCTAGAACCTAACCATCATCAAGGAACCTTCCTTGATGACCCTAGAGGTAGAGCCTATCATCAAGGAACCTTCTTGAGAAGACCCTACAGATAGAGCCTAACCAACATCAAGGAACCTTCCTTGAGGACCCAAGAGATAGAGCCTAACAATCATCAGGGCACCTTGAGAGGACCCTAGATCTAGAACCTAACAATCATTTAGGAAGCTTCCTTGAGAGGACCCTAGAGCTAGAGCCTAGCCATCATCAAGGAACCTTCCTTGAGGACCCTAGAGATAGAGCCTATCATCAAGGAATCTTCTTGAGAAGACCCTAGAGCTAGAACCTAACCATCATCAAGGAACCTTCCTTCAGTTGACCCTAGAGCTAGAGCCTAACCATTATCAAGGAACCTTCATTGAGAGGACCCTAGAGCTAGAGCCTAACCATCATCGAGGAACCTTCCTTGAGAGGACCCTAGAGCTAGAACCTAACCAGCATCAAGGAACCTTCCTTGAGAGTACCCTAGAGCTAGAACCTAACCAGCATCAAGGAACCTTCCTTGAGAGGACCCTAGAGCTAGAGCCTAACAAGCGTCAAGGAATCTTCTTTGAGAGGACCCTAGAGCTAGAACCTAACCATCATCAAGGAACCTTCCTTGAGAGGACCCTAGTGCTAGAACCTAACCATCATTATGGAACCATCCTTGAGAGGACCCTAGAGCTAGAGCAAAACCATCATAATGGAACCATCCTTGAGACGACCCTAGAGCTAGAGCCTAACCAGCATCAAGGAAGCTTCCTTGAGAGGGCCCTAGAGCTAGAACCTAACCAGCATCAAGGAATCTTCCTTGAGACGACCCTAGAGCTAGAGCCTAACCAGCATCAAGGAACCTTCCTTGCGAGGACCCTAGAGCTAGAACCTAACCAGCATCAAAAAAGCTTCCTTGGGAAGACCCTAGAGCTAGAGCCTAACCAGCATCAAGGAACCTTTCTTGAGAGGACCCTAGAGCTAGAACCTAACCAGCATCAAGGAACCTTCCTTGAAAGGACCCTAGAGCTAGAAACTAACCAGCATCAAGGAACCTTCTTTGAGACGACCCTAGAGCTAGAGCTTAACCAGCATCAAGGAACCTTCCATGACAGGACCCTAGAGCTAGAACCTAACCATCATCAAGGAACCTTCCTTGAGAGGACCATAGAGCTAGAACCTAACCAGCATCAAGGAACCTTCCTTGAGAGAACCCTTGAGCTAGAACCTAACCATCATCAAGGAGCCTTCTTTGAGAGGACCCTAGAGCTAGAACCTAACCATCATCATTGAACCATCCTTTAGAGGACCCTTGTGCTAGAGCCAAACCATTGCCAAGGAACCTCCCTTGAAAGGGCCCTAGAGCTAGAGCCAAACCAGCATCAAGAAACCTTCCTTGAGAGGACCCTAGAGCTAGAGCCTAACTAGCATCAAGGAACCTTCCTTGAGAGGACTTTAGAGCTAGAGCCTAACCAGAATCCAGGAGCCTTGAGAGGACCCTAGAGCTAGAGCCTAACAAGTGTCAGGGAACCTTCCTTGAGAGGACCCTAGAGCTAGAGCCTAACGAGCATCATGGAACCTTTCTTGAGAGGACCATAGAGCTAGAACCTAACCAATATCAAGGGACCTTGCTTGAGAGTACCCTCGAGGTAGAACCTAACCAGCATCAAGGAACCTTCCTTGAGGACCCTAGAGCTATAACCTAACCAGCATCAAGGAACCTTCCTTGAGAGGACCATAGAGCTAGAACCTAACCAGCATCAAGGAACCTTCCTTGAGAGAACCCTAGAGCTAAAACCTAACCAGCATCAGGGAACCTTCCTTGAGAGGACTATAGAGCTAGAACATAGCCAGTATCAAGGAACCTTGCTTGAGAGGACCCTCGAGGTAGAACCTAACCAGCATCAATGAACCTTCCTAGAGACGACCCTAAACCTAGAGCCTAACCAGCATCAAGGAGCCTTCCTTGAGAGGACCCTAGAGCTAGAACCTAACCAGCATCAAGGAACCTTCCTTGAGACGACCCAAGAGCTAGAGCCTTACCAGCATCAAGGAACCTTGCTTGAGAGGACCTAAGAGCTAGAACCTAACCAACATCAAGGAACCTTCTTTAAGACGACCCTAGAGCTAGAACCTAACCAGCATCAAGGAACCTTCCTACAGAGGACCCTAGAGCTAGAACCTAACCAACATCAAGGAACGTTCCTTCAGACGACCCTAGAGCTAGAACCTAACCAGCATCAAGGGTTTCCTTGAGAGGACCCTAGAGCTAAAACCTAACCAGAATCATGGAACCTTTTTTGAGACGACCCTAGAGCTAGAGCCTAACCAGCGTCAAGGAACCGTCCTTGACAGGACCCTAGAGCTAGAACCTAACCATCATCAAGGAACCTTCTTTGAGAAGACCCTAGAGCTAGAACCTAACCAGCATCAAGGCACCTTCCTTGAGAGGACCCTAGAGCTAGAACCCACCCATCATCAAGGAACCTTCCTTGCGAGGACCCTAGAGCTAGAACCTAGCCAGCATCAAGGCACCTTCCTTGAAAGGACTCTAGAGCTAGAACCCAACCATCATCAAGGAACCTTCCTTGAGAGGACTCTAGAGCTAGAACCTAACCAGCATCAAGGCACCTTCCATGAGAGGACCCTAGAGCTAGAACCTAACGAGCATCAAGGAACCTTCATTGAGAGGACCCTAGACCTGGAACCTAATCAGCATCAAGGAATCTTCTTTGAGAGGACCCTAGAGCTAGAACCTAACCAAAATCAAGGAAGCTTCCTTGAGTGGACCCTAGATCTAGAACCTAATCATCATCAAGGAACCTTCCTTGAGAGGACGCTAGAGCTAGAGCCTAACCAGCATCAAGGAACCTTCCTTGTGAGGACCCTAGATCTAGAACCTACCAGCATCAAGGAACCTTCCGTGAGGACCCTGGAGCTAGAACCTAACCAGCATCAAGAAACCTTCCTTGTGAGGACCCTAGAGCTAGAACCTAACCATCATCAAGGAACCTTCCTCGAGAAGACCCTCAAGCTAGAACCTAACCACCATCAAGGAAGCTTCCTTGAGAGGACCCTAGAGCTAGAAGCTAACCATTTTCAAGGAACCCTCCTTGAGGACCCTAGAGCTAGAGCCTAACCATCATCAAAAAACCTTCCTTGAGAGGACCTTAGAGCTAGAGCCTAACCATCATCAAGGAACCTTCCTTGAGAAGACCCTAGAGGTAGAACCTAACCATCATCAAGGAACCTTCCTTGAGGACCCTAGAGTTTGAGCCTATCATCAAGGAACCTTTCTTGAGAAGACCCTAGAGCTAGAGCCTAACCATCCTCAAGGATCCGTCCTTGAGGACCCAAGAGCTAGAGCCTAACCATCATCAAGGCACCTTGAGAGGACCCTAGAGCTAGAACCTAACCATCATCAATGAAGTTTCCTTGAGAGGAGCCTAGAGCTAGAGCCTAGCCATCATCAAGGAAGCTTCCTTGAGAGAACCCTTGAGCTACAACCTAACCATCTCCAAGGAACCTTCCTTGAGAGGACCCTAGAGCTAGAGCCTAACCATCATCAAGGAACCTTCCTTGAGAGTACCTTAGAGCTAGAACCTAACCATCATCAAGGAACCTTCCTTGAGAGGACCTTAGAGCTATGGCCTAACCATCATCAAGGAACCTTCCTTGAGAGGACTCTAGAGCTATAACCTATCCATCATCAAGGAACCTTCCTTGAGGACCCTATTGGTAGAACCTAACCATCATCAAGGAACCTTCCCTGAGAGGACCCTAGAGCTAGAACCTAACCATCATCAAGGAAGCTTCCTTGAGAGGACCCTAGAGCTAGAGCCTAACCATCATCAAGGAATCTTGAGACGACCCTGCACTACACAACACTACATATCACTATATAACAGTACATTGTCACTATCTATATAACACACTACACTGTCACTATATAATTCACAACATTATAACTGTCACTATGAGGTACCTATGGAAACATTCTTGTGGGGTATAAATATGTTTAGTTGCATATATTTGACTGTACCCCCGGTGGTCCAGTGGTTAGCGTATCCGTCTGAGACTCAAGCGTCGCGGGTTCGAGCCCCGCTAGTTCCCAGCTTTCTTTGCAGGTTGGTAAGTTAAGGGAAGAGGATGGACGTCCAATATGTTGGCATCTATCACCCTCTCCTGGAGGCCACCAGACCTCTGGATGCAGTTGATATCACAACCATTGTTAGTAACACTCCTCGACTATTCGGTAATGTGTGTAAAGTCTGCTTCAGCGATGAGCTGCTTCTCCAGCCTCCTGTACAGAGAGGCCATGGTCGTGTTGTAGCAATAAGATAGGAACCACACTGTGTTGCAGTGTATTCCTGTCTGGATGGCACCTTACTGTTCTATGATGGTGACAGTTCTCAGATCGCCCTCGAAGTGATGAAAGAATACTGCAAAATGAACCGTTGCTTCACAAGGCTTCGGGTTATCCGCTGTGTACAACAGCACAGTGGAACCTGCACATACCAGGCTCTGGCCTTCATGGATATAGTTGTCAGCTCCGGGCTCACCGACTCCATGGATATCATCAGGTGGTTCCGCATTAGAATGGAGTATTTCTCTGATGTTAAGGCAATCAACATGGTCAGGTCAATGCTGACTGAATTCAAGAATGATATAGATACTTCCTGCCACAATTTCCAAGATAGTGTGTTGAGGGAAGTGATTAAAAGTCATCTGGTCGAAATAAGGTAGACTGATTCATCTTTGAAACGTCAACTGGACAGTGAGACGCCCTCAGCCCCACCCCAGAAAATGATGAAGGTCTGAATTATCAGATAAAGAGAACGTCATGACGTTGGTTAAGTAAGTAAGTTAAAGGAAGTGAGTTTATTCAGGTATACACAAATACAGTTACATAGAATTATCATACATAGCAGCATATGTGTAGAGAACCTAGGATAACCCAAAAAAGTCGGACAGAATGACTTATTTCCATTGGGGTCCTTTATCAAGAATGATGTGCTGATTCCAGTATAGCAGATAACACTGAAAGTAACACAACGGATAACACAGCTGTATTGTGCACCGTTGTGGTGTACTGTAATACACTTACAATTACTTCTGAATTCTTCTAATAAATTTTCTTGGTTAGCTCAGTCGGTAGAGAATCGGACTGTAAATGTGAGGACGGTGGTTCGATCCCCGCCTGAACCTTTCTGTTTATTAATGGACAGTTGTTAATTAAACCTAATTTTAGATAATATACATAACTAAGTATGAGAGTGAGAGTCAGGATGACTTGGTCATCATTGTTTGTGTGTAAGATCATCCCTGGAGATCAGAGTAAAGTGAACTAATGAAATCCTCCATAACATTCAGTAGCAAGATCATCATCTTGCAACACGAGTTACTTAAAAACTGAACAAAATATTTAAGGCACAATCCCCAGCAGCCACCATGGCATTAAAAACCTTGGTGAATGAATGGAGCGTGAATGTTGACACGATTCCCTCTTTAATTGTATTTAAGGTACCTTTTACATTTCACTTCCTCTGACATCTCATACTCCAATTAGTTATTTTAGTGTGTAAGCCAGGTATCTGGCATAATATTTATCTTGCATAGAATATATGATACCCCTCTATCTTCCGTGTTAGAAAATAAATTCAGAGTCCTTTGAGGTGCTCTAAATAGTTTTGATATTATAGTTTAGATATTAAATATTATTTCTACCAGTACATGTACAAGGTATACAGACCATAGCTGACATCAATGACATACTATTGTATAGAAAGCCACTTGTTATGCTGAGCATTTCCCGCAAATAAGGTTAGTTTTGTCCCAAGATGCGACCCACACCAGTCCACTAACACCCAGGATGTGACCCACACCAGTCCACTAACACCCAGGATGTGACCCACACAAGTCCACTAACACCCAGGATGTGACCCACACCAGTCCACTAACACCCAGGTACCCATTTTAAACTGATGGGTGAATAGGGACAGGGACATCAGGTGTCTTATGGAAACACGTCCCTAATTTGACCAATATGCTCAGCATGACAAGCAGCTTTCTATATAGTAGTGTGTCACTGATGTCAACTAGGTCTGTATGCTATGTACGTGTACTTGACGTAAATAAAGATATTATTATTATAATTGGAAATTTATTCGGCCCTAAAGTTCCACAGGACAGATATGTCTTACAAAGATGCCATCAGGCAGCGATGATCGGCTGGGTTGAGTGGCGGTCAAAAAATTGTAGCTCTTTTGTTTACCGTCCGATTTCCTCCAGTTTTGGTGCACAAAACAAATTGTTTTCACTCTTTCTTGAAAATATTTATCAAAAATATACCTCAAACAACAAATGAGAAGACTGAAAAAGGACTGATTTACTGAAAATGCCCTTTGGCAGGTTGCTTGTCCTATATGGGACGACGTAAGGTTGTTTGGTGCCGAGAGAACAATGCTTATACGAATTATATAAGTTACCTGTCCTCTAAAATAACTTATCTTTATTTCACAAAAAATAAAGTTTGTTAGTTCTTGGAATGTTGCAAAAAATCTGCCCTTTACTCCCACATATTTGGAATGTTTCCAAAAATTGAGCAATTTTAATTAGAGAAATCATTATTCTACAATTTCTGTGAATATTATTCCATTTAATTAAGTAATAAAGGCAGAACGATGTTCCATAAGTGAATAAGTTACTTCCGAGATATTGGCCTGGAAAGCCGGCCGGCCCGCCGTCTCGAATTTTTTTTTTTTCGCGAAAATCGCGTTTGTTTGGGTGTATTTCATAGTAAACTGATGTTCTAGTGCAGTTAGCCTCTTAAAAACACCGTTTTCTTATTCTTACCAAAGAATACGGCATGAAAGGAATAACACATTTATATCGAAATATTTCCGATGGTCTCTCGCCATATTATGGCTTATTTTATTCAGTCTAGAGTATATAACATGTCTCTGTTATTTATAGTGATTATTATATCATATTAGATCAATTCTGATAGATAAATAAGCCGTAAAGTTGATATAAGCTGATATAAGCGTAATTATGAAGCGATTTCTACTGGCACTCTCTGGAGCCGAGCGTTCCCATATGGTGCCTGGTTGGCTCTAAGTCTACGGATAAGCTCCGCCTTCTGTTTTATGATGCCAAATAGTCAGTTATTATATTAGAAAGAATAATGCAAGAAAAAGAGATAAAAAACAAGGAAAAAAATCCAAAAAATATATGAGCTGTGAGCAGACTCGCTACCCACATCGCCGTCACCATACCTGATATAAATGACTATAATTTCTTGTAGAAACGTCGTAGAACATTCATTCTGGTACCATTGTGTTGCCAAAGAGTTAAGCTATTTTTCGGTATAAGTAACTCAATTTCCATAATTTTTCGATTTTTTTTTTGAGAGCGCGCGGAAACATGGATGAAGGCCCCCTTTACAGCTTGACAAAGTTTCTGGAGAGCAAAACATTGCCACAATAAAATGTCACATCAGTTACACTTGTCCTTTTACCTAACATATCGGTAATTCTACCATTGTTCCAAAGACTAATATAGGAGTTCTATTCAATCATGAGTAAGAAATAGCAAATACAAGAGCAGCCATTATTATTATTATAATCAAGGGGGAAGCGCTAAACCCGTAGGATTATACAGCGCCCAGGAAGGGGGGATGTGGAAGGCATTCAGGCTTAATTCGGGGAACTGGAGCACAGATCCAATTCCCTAAATCAAGAGCCCCTCACCAACATCAAGGAACCTTCCATGAGGGGTAGAGCAGCCATGACATATTCATTAATATAGTTTTCAATGTAATCAACTGTAAAATGAGCTGAGTGATATATTTTTTCATAAAAATCATGCTATACATTTTTTTTTAAGCACCCTGGTCATCTCCCACCAAGGCACTTTCACCATCATTTACACTGTCACTGTCTTGAAAGAGGCACAGATACATAATGGCACTAAACCCATTGTGGGCATTTAGCACCTAAAGAATGGGAAGCATTCAAGTTTGATCCATGGAGGAAGATGATAATAAAATAAAATTAAGCACTAAACCCAAGGAAGTACAGTTCCTTGGATGAAAATCCCTTCACTGGTATCAAGGCAATTATACTTTAATCACAGAAAGTGCTAAACCCAAATGAGTTACTTAGCATTGTCCTGTTTCCTGATAGATCTTACCTAACTGCACAAGAGATATGATAAGAAATGGGTAAAGAGGTGTTGGTACTGAGGGAAGGATATCAGGTGAGGGGAGGCCAGGGATGACAGTTGATGCAACAGACTAGTGTCAGTCAGGAAATCATTAATGGACTGCTATTATTTCCATAATTGGTTCTATTAGTGTTCAATGTGATCAGTTTGGCTTTATTGGTGTTATGGTTTCCATTTTTTTTATTCTGTTGGTAATACCATCACTAGTCATGTTGATGGCGCCAGGTAGCTACGTCAGAAGATCCATTTCTAAAGTACATTTTCTGGAGCTTCTTTAGCTCCCTCCTGAAGCTCTGTTTCTAGAGCTTCTGAAGCTCTGGTTTTGGAGCTTCTGATATAGCTACATCAGAAGCTTCAAAATGCACAATGCACAAGGGTATGGAATTAGCAGCTGAATGCAGCTGCATAATCTAATTTTAACTGCATATGTAAATCATGAAAAAGGCACCCAACACTTAAACAATAAATCATAATAACACGATTACAAACAAACCAGTGAACGGGTGGAGCTTGAACCCATGGTGAGTAACTGCTGAAAGTTCTGGCCAGGCTGTAAGGTGGCATACCTGAAATCTTTCCTGTAAGAATTTGTGGTTTTTTGATATGCTTTAAGGATTGCCTTCTTCAGTAGGTTATAATTACATATGATATCCTGCTACAAAGTTGCATATATATATTCAAGGCTGTACCAGAAAATAACATTCCTAACCTGGTAGCCCAGGTGTCAGCAGGCCATTCACAGAGGGTAGCGGTATTTTCAAACCTGATAATGTATGAAGTTATGTCTTCCCCCTCTGTGAAGGGAGGTAAATTAGGTGTTGGAATATGTGCACTAGCTGAACGTTGTTCCATTACTCCTTCATCTAATTGCTGTTGTGAGAAAGTTAACTTTTTATTCTCTAATTCAAGGCGAGCTTTTTCGAGCTCATGTTCTCTAGCTCTTTCCTCAACTTCTCTATCCTTTGCTCTTTCCTCAAGTTCTCTTAATTTAACTTGTTCTTCATGTTCTTTAGCTCTCTCCTCACGATCAAGTCTATCACGCTCCTTTTTGTCTTCTCTTTCTCTTTCAATTCTCTCTCTTTCAATTCTCTCTCTTTCAATTCTTTCCTGGATCTTAGCACTAATGAAAGATTCTAAAATTTTCCCTGTTATTCCTAACTTACTTCCAGTGTTCATCCAAAACTGGTATTCCTCCATACTTGCAAGAATAACTTAAACTACCAGGGGAAAAATGAAACGGGTATCAAAGAAAATGGAGGGTTCAATTCCTGCTCCACTCAAACTAAATAAACCAGAGGGCTCGATCCCTACTTCAATTAAACAATATGTATTAATGAAAACGAAGGGTTCTATGCTGGCTCCGAGCAAACAGTAAGTAGAATGGGGTCCCTTGACCATCCAATCTTCTTACCAACAAATCAAGAGTGTCCTACGACAGTTCCCTTGATATAATAACGAGCTCAATGAAACAAATTGTCATTGGAAAATCTCGGGTCCCTAGAGTCTAATCCTCCAAAGTGTTTCAAGCTCGAACAACAAGGTGGCAGAATTAAATATTATATCCTGCCTGACTTGACTTACAATAAATTGAGACTATAACAATCACCAAATCTTTTAAATGCCTGTACTGTAGTCCTACCATAGAGAAAGATTACTCATGGCTGGTGGTAACCGTCTGTGGTATGCGGCGTTGAAGTTCCAATGGTAAATTCGAGAGGGAATTGAATCTTGATATTGTAGAGTTGATCCTGGCAAGGTCGCCACTTGTGAAGGCTTACTCAGCCCTGTAACAACTTCAGACAGTATTACTAAGGCTGGCTCCTCCTCAGGAAAATTAATGAATAGAAAAAGAACAAAAACCGACAAACATAAACAATTTATTATTTAGAAAATATAAAATATAAAACACTTAAATATGAAATATTGATCCTACCTCAAAAAAAATGAAAAATGAAAAATATAAATGATATCTGAATTCACTGCTAATATATATAAAACTTGGGTGTCTGGTGTTGGTGACACTGCGTGTGGTTGAGGTCGTAGCCATTGCTGATGATGTGGGGGGAGGGGTCGCAGGTGTTGGTGACAACCCACTGGCTCGTTCTTCACAGGGTATGGCCGAGAATAATCCGTCCAGATGACAGGAAAGCAGGTTTTTTCCACTGCAATGATGAGGGGTTATATCCTGCTACTTCATACAGGTGCACAGGTAACTAAATAAACCATGTGACGTCTCAGGACGTTAGTCCGTCTCCTTCAATTCTACTCGTTGATTAGCAGGTGACCCTCTCTGTCCTTTCAAGCTGTAAAGAGAGACAGATTACCCACTGCTTAAGAAATCACTCTCCATGATAAGTACAATACCTAAAAGATGTGGTGATTATTAAAACATTTTAACCAATCAAGACTGAAAGGACTAAGTTAATTATTGGTCAAAAGTGAAGCTTTCAACCAACAAGTCCACTAAAATATGATCAGGCGTGTACTTACAGTAGTGTTGGGAGCTGTGAGTCGAGTGATTTACTGTTTGACCGGAGCCCCACACGTCACCTTTCGGGGGGGGAAAAGGGAGGGGAAGGGATAGTGGGAGCTAGACTGACCCTACCTTAACAAGCAGCCGGCAATCAAACTATCACTTTCGGGGAGGGGAAAAAAAGGGGGGAGGGGGAACAGCGGGAGCTAGACTTACCCTACCTTAACAAGTAGCCGGCAATGAAACTATTGTTACTATACACTCCCTTGCTACTCCTATCTATTGAACTTTTCCCTCACACCAAATGATAATACTCAAGCTGTGAATCATAATACGCAAGCAGATATATAAATTCTACACCTTTAAGCAACTATCACAAACAGCCATGATGAATCAGGGCAACTTAATCAATGGTTTTATCCTTCCAAATCCCCTCAATTCCATTTATCGGGGGCTGTGTCGTGTTGTTGACTGCCTGACCTGGTCTGCTGACTCAGCCATTTTTAAAACAACAATGTTGGTAGAATTACCGACAATATGTCAAGTAAAAGGACACATTTGCAACTAATGTGACATTTTATTGTGGCAACGTTTCGCTCTCCAGGAGCTTTCTCAAGCTTGACAAAGCTCCAGGAGAGCGAAACGTTGCCTCAATAAAATGTCACATTAGTTGCACATGTGTCCTTTTACTTTACATTTTTAAAACACTGAGGGAAGTAAACACCACCTACAACCTGACTTTCCTTGAGTTTATAGGTATATTTGGCGTTTTCTCCTATGATTATCTCACTGTACACTGGTCACCTGAATATAGGTCACCTACTAAAACAGGAAGTGCCCAAAAAACTTTTTGCAGTGCCAGAAATTGGCAGGTGCTTGCCAAACCTCATTACACTTAGGTCTCATTACACATGCATGTACAAGCATATATATAGTAACCCTTCTGGGTTTTCTTCTATTTTCTTCCTAGTTCTTGTTTTTGTTTATTTCTGTTTATCTCCATGGGGAAGTGGAACAGAATTCTTCCTCCGTAAGCTATGCGTGTCGTAGGAGGCGACTAGATGCCGGAAGCAATGGGCTAGTAACCCCTTGTCCTGTATAAATTACTAAAAAGAAGAAAAAGAAGAATTTTATAAAATTGGGATGTTTGAATGTGCGTGAATGTAGTGCAGATGATAAGAAAGAAGTGAGTGCAAAGGTTATGAATGAAAAGAAGTTGGATGTCCTGGCCCTAAGAGAAACAAAGCTGAAACGGGCAGAGGAGTTTCAGTGGGGAGAAATTAAGTCAGGAGTACTTGAGAGAGTTAGAGCTAAGGAAGGGGTAGAAATAATGTTAAAGGATCAGTTATGGAGAGAGAAGAGGGAATATAAATGTATAAATTCAAGGATTATGTGGATTAAAATAAGGGTCGGATGTGAAAAGTTGGTCATAATAAGTGTGCATGCTACTGGAGAAGAGAGGAGTGCAGAGGAGAGAGAGCGAGATTTTAGGAGATGTTAAGGAAGTGTGTACGAACTTTTGACCCAATTGAAAGAGTAATTGTGGTAAGGGACCTAAATGTTAAAGTAGGAGAAGCATTTAGAGAGGGTGTGATAGGTAAGTTTGGGGTGTCAGGTGTAAATGATAATGGGAGCATTTGATTGAACTTTGTATAGAAAGAGGTTTGGTTATAGGTAACACGCATTGTAAGAAAAAGAGGATAAATAAGTATACAAGATATGATGTAGGGTGAAATGACAGTAGTTTGCTGGACTATGTATTGGTAGATAAAAGACTGGTCGGTAGACTTCAGGATGTACATGTTTATATATCAGATCACGTTTTAGTTGTAGCTACAGTGAGAGTAAAAGGTAGACGGGATACAAGGAAAATGGAAGCAGCAAGTAAGAGAGAAGTGAATGTTTATAAA
This sequence comes from Cherax quadricarinatus, assembly GCF_038502225.1. Classification (NCBI taxonomy): domain Eukaryota; kingdom Metazoa; phylum Arthropoda; class Malacostraca; order Decapoda; family Parastacidae; genus Cherax; species Cherax quadricarinatus. The sequence continues at coordinate 18,814 of NW_027195687.1, read as the reverse complement.
CTAAAGGAGGAGGCAGTTAGGGTAAGATATAAACAACTCTTGAAGGATAGATGGGCTAGTGAGAATACAGGCAATGGGGTAGAAGATGTATGGGGTAAGTTTAAGAATATAGTGTTAGAGTGTTCAGCAGAAGTTTGTGGTTACAGGAAGGAGTATGTGGAGACAAAAAGAGAGGTTAAAAGAGTGGTGAAGCAATGTAAAAAGAGAGCAAATGAGAGAGTGGGTGAGATGTTATCAACAAATTTTGTTGAAAATAAGATAAAGTTTTGGAGTGAGATTAATAAGTTGAGAAAACCTATGAAAAGAATGGATTTGTTAGTTAAAGATAATTGTGGAGAGTAATTAAATGGAGAATTAGAGGTATCGGGAAGATGGAGGGAATATTTTGAGAAATTGTTTAATGGTGATGAAGATAGGGATGCTGTGATTTCGTGTATAGGGCAATAACATCTTATATTAGCGAGGAAGAACCAGTTGTGAGAGTGGGGAAAGTGTGTGGGGCAGTGAGTAGAATGAAAGGGGGTAAAGCAGCTGGGATTGATGGGATAAAGATAGAAATGTTAAAAGCAGGTGAGGATATAGTTTTGGAGTGGCTAGTGTTTTTATTTAATTAATTGATTGAAGAGGGCAAGGTACCTAGGGATTGGCAGAGAGCATGCATAGTTCCTTTGTATAAAGGCATAAGGGACAAAAGAGAGTATACCTGGTAAAGTGTATGTTAGAGTTATTATTGATAGAATTATGAGTAAGACAGAGAGCAGGATAACAGGTGAACAAGGAGGTTTTAGGAAAGGTAGGGGGTGTGTAGACCAAGTGTTTGTAGTGAAATACATAAGTGAACAGTATTTAGATAAGGGTAAAGAGGTTTTTGTGGCATTTGTGGATTTTGAAAAGGCATATGAAAGGGTGGATAGGGGGACAATGTGGCAGATGTTGCAAATGTATGGAATAGGAGGTAGGTTATTGAAAGCGGTGAAAAGTTTTTACGAGAATAGTGAGGCTCAAGTTAAAGTATATAGGCGAGAGGGGGATTATTTCCCAGTAAAAGTAGGCCTTAGACAGGGATGTGTGATGTCACCATAGTTGTTCAATATATTTAGAAGTGAATGCTCGGGTGCTGGCAAGAGGTGTGCTGATGACACTGTGCTTTTGGGAGATTCTGAGAAGTTTCAGAGGTTGGTTGATGAGTTTGGTAGGGTATGTAAAAGAAGGAAGTTAAAAGTGAATATAGAAAATAGAAAGGTGATGAGGCTAACAAAAAAATAGGTAATGGAAGACTGGATATCAGATTGGAGGAGTGAGCATGGAGGAGGT
>NW_027195687.1:0-12500 GCF_038502225.1 Cherax quadricarinatus | reverse complement strand
ATTACTGGTATGTATTAACAGTATCTCCCTGCATACCTCCACCATACACACATACACACACACACATACACACACACACATACACACACACATTCACACACACACATACACACACATACACACACACACATACACACACACACATACACACGCACATACAAACACACACACACACACACACACACACACACACATACACACACATACACACACACAGGTTTGCAACAAGGCTAGTCCCAGAGCTCAAGGGAATGTCGTACGAGGAAAGGTTAAGGGAAATCGGACTGACGACACTGGAGGACAGAAGGGTCAGGGGAGACATGATAACGACATACAAGATACTGCGGGGAATAGACAAGGTGGACAGAGATAGGATGTTCCAGAGAGGGGACACAGGGACAAGGGGTCACAACTGGAAGCTGAAGACTCAGACGAGTCACAGGGACGTTAGGAAGTATTTCTTCAGTCATAGAGTTGTCAGCAAGTGGAATAGCCTAGCAAGTGAAGTAGTGGAGGCAGGAACCATACATAGTTTTAAGAAGAGGTATGACAAAGCTCAGGACACACATACACACACACATGCACACACACATACACACACACATACACACACACATACACACACACACACACACACACACACACACACACACACACACACACACACACACACACACACACACACACACACACACACACACACACACATTGCCAGACTCACACATACACTCCCCCCCTCCCCCACCGACATCTCACTCCTTCACCTGATCCCTCCCCTCCCTCTTTCACCCTCCCCCTCCCCACCTCTCCCTCCTTTCCCCTCTCCCTCTCCCACTCACCCACTTGCTTCTCCCTCCTTCCCACTCCCCCTCCCCACTACTCTCCCACATAGCCACAGTTCCTCCACTACCTCCCCCCCACACTCTGACATACACAATACTAACCTAACATACAGAATTACATAGGTTTCCCACTCTGAGGCAATCAGGATAAAACAAAAATGGGTTGCCAGAGAGCAACAAGAAAAACCAAGGGACAGGAGGAGGAAACTGCAAAGGAAGATTGGGCAGCAGAGCTCACAAAAAGGGAACATGAATGGGAAAAGAAACTAGAAGAACTTAGCATGAGAATGGAAGAGAGGATAGACATGGAAAGCAGGAAGTGGGAGGTGCAAGTCAAAGCAGAGGCTAGGATACAGAGTTTAGAAGAGGAACTGAAAAATCTGAAACAGCCTAAAGAACTAAACATTTTGGGATTGACAACAGAGACTGCTACCTCAGCCACAAATAAGGGGACTGTAGGGAAAGAAGGAGCAAAACTGCATGTAGAAGCTCAATCAGTGGAGACTGTAGTAAATGAAAGAGCTAAGCTATATGTGGAGGCCCTAACAGACCACAGCAGAGCCCAGGGAAAGCCGAGAAGGGAAAATGACAGGCCACTGAGCCCAAGTACATTAGCTAGTGAAACTGAAGAAAGGAAAGCTGCAATGGAGGAAATCAAATTGAATGAGGGGATACACAGGGATATGCAGTGGGAGAATGAAAGGGTGAGGTCAGTCTTTGTGTATGGGCTCCAGGAAGTTGAAGGGGAAACATTTGAAGCAAGAAAACAAGGGAAAAAAAAGCAATTGAAAGCATCATGAAAGCAATAGGAGAAGACGACATGACCCAGCTGGAAAATTTTCGGAGAATAGGGGGGTTTGTAAAAAAAAGAACCTGGCCAGTGAAAGTGACCTTCAAGGCAGATTTGACTCGGAACAGGATCCTGCAGGAGAAAGCACGATTAAGGGACATGCCGGCATACAGGAAGGTGTATCTCGACCGCGACAGAACACAAGCAGAAAGGCAGAAACAGAGAGATGGTACAAAGGCGAAAGGAGGAAAGAGAGGGGATGGAGAAGACAGATAGGAGATCCCAGACACAGCAAGATCAAATACAGCCTCCCTCACAACTTCCTATAGAAGCCTCCCAACCAGGTCAACCCCAGTGCAACCAAACACTCTAAACCAAAACACCCATGCCACATCCAATGCCCCCACCCACTGCATTACAAACTCCACCCCTGCAGCAACCACCCATAGTTCCTTATCAGGTCTCCCACTTCCCCAACCCCAATACACCTCCCAGACCACAATCTTAGAAAAGAAGTTGAAGGTGTGGTATACAAATGCAGATGGAATAACAAATAAGTATGAGGAGTGGCACAAAAGAATCAAGGAGACATCCCCAGACATAATAGCACTCACAGAAACAAAACTCACCAGAATAATAACAGATTCAATCTTTCCATCCGGATATCAAATCCTCAGGAAAGACAGAGGGAGGAGAGGGGGAGGAGGAGTTGCACTGCTCATTAAAAACCAGTGGGGTTTTGAGAAAATGGAAGGAATGGATGGCACGGGCGAAAGGGACTACTTAGTAGGAACAATCCAGTCTGAGGAACATAAGGTGATAATTGCAGTAATGTACAACCCACCACAGAACTGCAGGAGGCCAAGAGAAGAATACGATGAGAGCAACAGAGCAATGGTCGACACACTAGCCGAGGTGGCCAGGAGAGCACACATGGGGGGAGCAAAGTTACTAGTTATGGGTGATTTCAATCACAAGGAGATTGACTGGGAAAACATGGAGCCCCATGGGGGTCCCGAAACATGGAGAGCCAAGATGATGGATGTTGTACTGGAAAACCTCATGCATCAACATGTTAGAGACACTACCAGAGAGAGAGGAGAGGATGAACCAGCAAGACTGGACCTTGTATTCACCTTGAGCAGTTCTGACATCGAGGATATCATGTATGAAAGGCCCCTGGGAGCTAGTGATCATGTGGTTCTGTGCTTCGACTACATAGTTGAGCTCCAAGTGGAGAGAGCAGCAGGAATAGGGTGGGAAAAAACAAACTACAAAAGGGGGAACTACTCAGGCTTGAGGAACTTCTTTCAAGACATTCAGTGGGAGAGGGAACTGACAGGAAAACCAGTACAAGAAATGATGGACTATGTGGCAACAAAATGCAAAGAGGCAGAGGAGAGGTTTGTTCCCAAGGGAAACAGAAATAATGGGAAGAACAGAACGAGTCCTTGGTTCACCCAAAGGTGTAGGGAGGCAAAAACTAGGTGTACTAGAGAATGGAAAAGGTACAGACGACAGAGAACTCAGGAAAATAGAGAGATTAGCCGAAGAGCCAGAAACGAATATGCACAGATAAGAAGGGAGGCTCAGCGGCAATACGAAAATGACATAGCATCGAAAGTCAAGACTGACCCGAAGCTGTTGTACAGCCACATCAGGAGGAAAACAACAGTCAAGGACCAGGTAATCAGACTGAGGAAGGGTGATGGGGAATTCACAAGAAACGACCTGGAGGTATGTCAGGAGCTCAACACAAGATTTAAAGAAGTTTTTACAGTAGAAACCAGTAGGACTCCAGGAAATCAGAGCAGGGGGGTGCACCAGCAAGTGCTGGATGAGGTACATATAACCAAGGAGGAGGCGAAGAAGCTGCTATGCGAACTTGACACCTCAAAGGCGGTGGGACCAGACAACATCTCTCCGTGGGTCCTTAAAGATGGAGCAGAGATACTGTGTGTACCGTTAACAAAGATCTTCAACACATCATTTGAAACTGGGCAACTCCCTGAGGTATGGAAGATGGCAAATGTAGTCCCAATTTTTAAAAAGGGAGACAGACATGAGGCACTAAACTACAGACCTGTATCACTAATGTGTATAGTATGCAAGGTCATGGAGAAGATCATCAGGAGGAGAGTGGTGGAGCACCTGGAAAGAAACAAGTGTATATTTGACAACCAGCATGGTTTCAGGGAAGGAAAATCCTGTGTCACAAACCTACTAGAGTTTTATGACAAGGTGACAGAAGTAAGACAAGAGAGAGAGGGGTGGATCGACTGCAGTTTTTTGGACTGCAAGAAGGCCTTCGACACAGTTCCTCACAAGAGGTTACTGCAAAAGCTATAGGATCAGGCACACATAACAGGAAAGGCACTGCAATGGATAAGAGAATACCTGACAGGGAGGCAACAACGAGTCATGGTACGTGACGAGGTGTCAGAGTGGGCGCCTGTGACAAGAGGGGTTCCACAGGGGTCAGTCCTAGGACCTGTGCTGTTCTTGGTATATGTGAACGACATAACGGAAGGGATAGACTCAGAAGTGTCCTTGTTTGCAGATGATGTGAAGTTAATGAGAAGAATCAAATCGGATGAGGATCAGGCAGGACTACAAAGAGACCTGGACAGGCTACAAGCCTGGTCCAGCAACTGGCTCCTTGAGTTTAACCCTGCCAAATGCAAAGTCATGAAGATTGGGGAAGGGCAAAGAAGACCGAAGACACAATATAGTTTAGATGGCCAAAGACTGCAAACCTCACTCAAAGAAAAAGATCTGAGGGTGAGTATAACACCGAGCATATCTCCTGAGGCGCACATCAATCAGATAACTGCTGCAGCATACGGGCGCCTGGCAAACCTACGGATAGCGTTCCGATACCTCAGTAAGGATTCGTTCAAGACTCTGTATACCATTTACGTCAGGCCCATACTGGAGTATGCAGCACCAGTTTGGAATCCACACCTAGTCAAGCACGTGAAGAAATTAGAGAAAGTGCAAAGGTTTGCAACAAGACTAGTCCCAGAGCTTCAGGGATTGTCCTACGGGATGTTCCAGAGAAGGGACACAGACGCAAGAGGTCACAGTTGGAAGCTGAAGACTCAGATGAATCAAAGGGATGTTAGGAAGCATTTCTTCAGTCATAGAGTAGTCAGGCCGTGGAATAGCCTAGAAAGTGACGTAGTGGAGGCGGGTACCATACATAGTTTTAAGGCGAGGTATGATAAAGCTCATGGGGCAGGGAGAGAGAGGACCTAGTAGCAATCAGCGAAGAGGCGGGGCCAGGAGCTATGAATCGACCCCTGCAACCACAAATAGGTGAGTACAAATAGGTGAGTACACACACACACACACACACACACCACACGCACTCATATACAACAGGCCTAGTGTCGTATCGACATGTGCCTAGGACAAAATGGTAGCTAACACACACACACACACACACACACACACACACACACACACACACACACACACACACATGTATTAAAATGCACCTAAGTGGCTAGGTCACTTACCTTTATTACACCCACCTCCCCTTCCCCCAACCATCCTTTTTCCATATTTCCATCCTTACCATCCTTTTTCCTGCCCCATCCTACCAAAGCTCTGGTCATAAGTGGCCTTGCTGTTCTCAGTGGCATACTACATAGAAATCCCTACTATCATGTTGTGTGTTTGTGTATGTGTATGTGTGTGTGTGTACTCACCTAATTGTACTCACCTAATTGTGGTTGCAGGGGTCGAGACTCAGCTCCTGGCCCCGCCTCTTCACTGATCGCTACTGGATCCTCTCTCTCTCTGCTTCCTGAGCTTTGTCATACCTCTTCTTAAAACTATGTATGGTTCCTGCCTCCACTACTTCACTTGCTAGGCTATTCCACTTGCTGACAACTCTATGACTGAAGAAATACTTCCTAACGTCCCTGTGACTCGTCTGAGTCTTCAGCTTCCAGTTGTGACCCCTTGTCCCTGTGTCCCCTCTCTGGAACATCCTATCTCTGTCCACCTTGTCTATTCCCCGCAGTATCTTGTATGTCGTTATCATGTCTCCCCTGACCCTTCTGTCCTCCAGTGTCGTCAGTCCGATTTCCCTTAACCTTTCCTCGTACGACATTCCCTTGAGCTCTGGGACTAGCCTTGTTGCAAACCTTTGTACTTTCTCTAACTTCTTGACGTGCTTGACCAGGTGTGGGTTCCAGACTGGTGCTGCATACTCCAGTATGGGCCTAACATACACAGTGTACAGTGTCTTGAACGATTCCTTATTAAGGTATCGGAACGCTATTCTCAGGTTTGCCAGGCGCCCGTATGCTGCAGCGGTTATTTGGTTGATGTGTGCCTCCGGTGATGTGCTCGGTGTTATGGTCACCCCAAGGTCTTTCTCCCTGAGTGAGGTCTGTAGTCTTTGTCCACCTAGCCTATACTCTGTCTGCGGTCTTCTATGCCCCTCCCCAATCTTCATGACTTTGCATTTGGCTGGATTGAATTCGAGAAGCCAGTTACTGGACCACATGTCCAGCCTCTCCAGGTCTCTTTGCAGTCCTGCCTCATCCTCGTCCGATTTAATTCTTCTCATCAACTTCACGTCATCTGCGAACAGGGACACTTCAGAGTCTATTCCTTCCATCATGTCGTTCACATATATCAAAAATAGCACTGGTCCTAGAACTGACCCCTGTGGGACCCCGCTCGTAACAGGCGCCCACTGTGATACCTCTTCACGTACCATGACTCGTTGCTGCCTCCCTGTCAGGTATTCCCTTATCCATTGCAGTGCCCTTCCTTTTACGTGTGCCTGATCCTCCAGCTTCTGCACTAATCTCTTGTGGGGAACTGTGTCAAAGGCCTTCCTGCAGTCTAGGAAAACGCAATCTACCCACCCCTCTCTCTCGTGTCTTACTTCTGTTACCTTGTCATAAAACTCCAGGAGGTTTGTGATACAAGATTTGCCTTCCATGAACCCATGCTGGTTTTCATTTATAATCTTGTTCCTTTCCAGGTGTTCGACCACTCTCCTCCTGATAATCTTCTCCATGACTTTGCACACAATACATGTCAGAGACACAGGTCTGTAGTTTAGTGCCTCGTTTCTGTTTCCTTTCTTAAATATGGGGACTACATTAGCTGTCTTCCATTTCTCAGGTAGTTGCCCAGTTTCAAGGGATGTGTTGAAGATTGTGGTTAGAGGCACACACAGCATCTCTGCTCCTTCTCTAAGGACCCATGGGGAGATGTTGTCCGGTCCCATCGCCTTTGAGGTGTCAAGGTCACTTAAGAGCTTCTTCACCTCCTCCTCAGTTGTTCGTATGTCATCCAACACTTGTTGGTATATTCCCTCTTGATGTTCCCTTCTGTGCTGTCTTCCCACAGCCCTTCCTGTCTCTACTGTAAAAACTTCCTTAAATCTCCTGTTCAGCTCCTCACATACCTCCTGATCATTTCTTGTGAGTTCTCCACCTTCTGTCCTTAATCTGATCACCTGGTCTTTGACTGTTGTCTTCCTCCTGATGTGGCTATACAACAGTTTCGGGTCAGTCTTGATTCTCGATGCTATGTCATTTTCATACTGTCGCTGGGCCTCCCTCCTTACCTGTGCGTACTCATTCCTGGCTCTGCGACTGATCTCCCTATTTTCGTGTGTTCTCTGCCTTCTGTACTTTTTCCATTCTCTATTGCACTTTGTTTTTGCCTCCTTACACCGTCGGGTAAACCAGGGGCTCGTTCTGGTCTTCCCGTTGTTACTGTTGCCCTTGGGAATGAACCTTTCCACTGCCTCCTTGCATTTTGTTGCTACATATTCCATCATTTCATTTACTGGCTTTCCTGCCAGTTCTCTGTCCCACTGGACCTCCCGCAGGAAGTTCTTCAACCCTATGTAGTCCCCTCTTTTATAGTCAGGCTTTTCCCATTCTACTCCTGTTATTCTCTCCACTTGCAGCTCTACTATGTATTCAAAGCACAGAACCACGTGGTCGCTAGCTCCTAGGGGACTCTCATACTTGATGTCCTCAATGTCTGAGCTGCCCAGGGTGAACACAAGGTCCAATCTTGCTGGTTCATCCTCCCCTCTCACTCTGGTAGTGTCCTTAACATGTTGGTGCATGAGGTTTTCCAGCACCACGTATGTATGTGTGTGTGTGTGTGTGTGTGTGTGTGTGTGTGTGTGTGTGTGTGTGTGTGTGTGTGTGTGTGTGTGTGTGTGTGTATGTGTGTGTGTGTGTGTGTGTGTGTGCGTGTGTGTGTGTGTGTGTGTTTGTGTTTGTGTGTGTCTGTGTGTGTGTGCGTGTGTTTACGTATGTGTGTATGTATGTGTGTGTGTGTATGTGTGTGTATGTGTGTGTGTGTGTGTGTGTGTGTTTGTGTGTGTGTGTGATGTGTACTCGCTTAGTTGTACTCACCTAGTTGAGGTTGAAGGGGTCGAGTCCGAGCTCCTGGTCCCGCCTCTTCATTGATCGCTACTAGGTCACTCTCCCTGAACCGTGAGCTTTATCATACCTCTGCTTAAAGCTATGTATGGATCCTGCCTCCACTACATCCCTTCCCAAACTATTCCACTTACTGACTACTCTGTGGCTGAAGAAATACTTCCTAACATCCCTGTGATTCATCTGTGTCTTCAACTTCCAACTGTGTCCCACTGTTAATGTGTCCAATCTCTGGAACATCCTGTCTTTGTCCACCTTGTCTATTCCTCTCAGTATTTTGTATGTCGTTATCATGTTTCCCCTATCTCTCCTGTCCTCCAGTGTCGTCAGGTTGATTTCCCTTAACCGCTCCTCATAGGACATACCTCTTAGCTCTGGGGCTATTCTTGTTGCAAACCTATGCACTTTCTCTCGTTTCTTTACGTGCTTGGCTAGGTGTGAGTTCCAAACTGGTGCCGTATTCTCCAATATGGGCCTAACGTACACGGTGTACAGGGTCCTGAACGATTCCTTATTAAGATGTCGGAATGCTGTTCTGAGGTTTGCTAGGCGCCCATATGCTGCAGCCGTTATTTGGTTGATATGCTCTTCAGGAGATGTGCCTGGTGTTATACTCACCCCAAGGTCTTTTTCCTTGAGTGAGGTTTGTAGTCTCTGGCCCCCTAGACTGCACTCCATCTGCGGTCTTCTTTGCCCTTCCCCAATCTTGATGACTTTACACTTGGTGGGATTAAACTCCAAGAGCCAATAGCTGGACCAGGTCTGCAGCCTGTCCAGATCCCTTTGTAGTTCTGCCTGGTCTTCGATCGATTGAATTCTTCTCATTAACTTCACGTCATCTGCAAACAGGGACACCTCAGAGTCTATTCCTTCCGTCACGTCGTTCACAAAAACCAGAAACAGCACTGGTCCTAGGACTGACCCCTGTGGGACCCCGCTGGTCACAGGTGCCCACTCTGACACCTCGCCACGTACCATGACTCGCTGCTGTCTTCCTGACAAGTATTCCCTGATCCATTGTAGTGCCTTCCCTGTTATCCCTGCTTGGTCCTCCAGTTTTTGCACCAATCTCTTGTGTGGAACTGTGTCAAACGCATTCTTGCAGTCCAAGAATATGCAATCCATCCACCCCTCTCTCTCTTGTCTTACTGCTGTCACCATGTTATAGAACTCCAGTAGGTTTGTGACACAGGATTTCCCGTCCCTGAAACCATGTTGGCTGCTGTTGATGAGATCATTCCTTTCTAGGTGTTCCACCACTCTTCTCCTGATAATCTTCTCCATGATTTTGCATACTATACGTGTCAGTGACACTGGTCTGTAGTTTAGTGCTTCATGTCTGTCTCCTTTTTTAAAGATTGGAACTACATTTGCTGTCTTCCATGCCTCAGGCAATCTCCCTCTTTCGATAGATGTATTGAATATTGTTGTTATGGGTCCACATATCACCTCTGCTCCCTCTCTCAGGATCCATGGGGAGATGTTATCTGGCCCCTTGCCTTTGAGGTATCTAACTCACTCAGAAGCCTCTTCACTTCTTCCTCAGTTGTGTGCACTGTGTCCAGCACTTGGTGGTGTGCCCCACCTCTCAGTCTTTCTGGAGCTCCTTCTGTCTCCTCTGTGAACACTTCTTTGAATCTCTTGTTGAGTTGCTCACATAGTTAGCGGTCATTTCTTGTTGTCTCTCCTCCTTCCTTCCTTAGCCTGATTACCTGGTCCTTGACTGTTGTTTTCCTCCTGATGTGGCTGTATAACAGTTTTGGGTCAGATTTGGCTTTCGCTGCTATGTCGTTTTCATATTGTCTTTGGTCCTCCCTTCTTATCTGTGCATATTCGTTTCTGGCTCTACGACTGCTCTTCTTATTCTCCTGGGTCCTTTGCCTTCTATATTTCTTCCATTCCCTAGCACACTTGGTTTTTGCCTCCCTGCACCTTTGGGTGAACCATGGGCTCATCCTGGCTTTTTCATTATTCCTGTTACCCTTGGGTACAAACCTCTCCTCAGCCTCCTTGCATATTGTTGCTACATATTCCATCATCACATTAACTGGCTTCCCTGCCAGTTCTCTGTCCCACTTAACCCCGTTCAGGAAGTTCCTCATTCCCGTGTAGTCCCCTTTCTTGTAGTTTGGCTTCATTCGTCCTGGCCTTCCTGCTTCTCCCTCTACTTGTAGCTCTACTGTGTATTCAAAGCTTAAAACCACATGATCGCTTGCCCCAATGGGTCTTTCATATGTGATGTCCTCGATATCTGCACTACTCAAGGTGAATACTTAGTCCAGCCTTGCTGGTTCACCCTCTCCTCTCTCTCTTGTAGTGTCCCTTACGTGTTGGTACATGAAGTTTTCCAGTACCACCTCCATCATCTTAGCCCTCCATGTATCTTGGCCCCCATGTGGCTCCAAGTTCTCCCAATCGATCTCCTTATGGTTAAAGTCACCCATTATCAGGAGCTTTGCCCTGCATGCATGAGCTCTTCTGGCCACTGCAGCCAGTGTGTCAACCATCGCTCTATTGCTCTCATCGTACTCTTGCCTTGGCCTCCTGGTGTTCTGTAGTGGGTTATACATCACTGCTATTACCACCTTGGGACCTCCAGAGTGAAGCGTTCCCGCTATGTAATCACTTTCTTCTCCGCTGTCTCCTCTCTCCAGCTCATCAAAATTCCATCGATTTTTGATCAGCAATGCCACTCCTTCACCCCCCCCCTGTTCCCTCTGTCTTTCCTCAGGATCTGGTATCCTGTTGGAAAGATGGCATCTGTTATCATACCTGTATGCTTGGTTTTTTTGAGAGCTATGATGTCCGGTGATGCCTCTTTGACTCTTTCGTGCCACTCCTCCCACTTATTTGTTATTCCATCAGTGTTTGTGTACCATACCTTCAGTTTCCTTTCCAACACTGTGGTTTGGGGGGCCTGTGAGGGTGGGAGACCTGGTAGCATACTGTGGGATTCTATAGCTCGGTGTTGGGTGGAAGCTGTGGGTATGGATTGTAGTGTGTGTTGGGGTGGTGTTATAGGTTGTGGGGTTCTGAGAATAGTTTTGTGTGTGCTTGCCCTTGCTGCTGTGTTCTGCTCTGACAGACCTCTGCTGGTTCCATCCTTGTCTCCTTTCCTAGCTCCTTTTGCTTTTTTGTCCTCTCCCTCAGCTACTGTCGTTCTGTTTGTGTTCTGTCTCTGTCTAGGAACACCCTCTTGTACTCTTCTGAGTATTTCAACCGTGGTTTATCTTGGAGGATCCTGTTCCTCACTGTTTCCGTCCTGAGAATCAGCATGATCGGTCGGTTTCTCCCCTTCGAGTACCCCCCTATTCTCTGAAAATTTACAATCTTGTCCATCTCTTCACCTATTTCCGTGATGATTTTTTCAATCTCCTTTCTTTCTTCCTGCCGCCTTTCAGTGTGTGTCCTTTCCTCTCTCTCCTGAAGCCCATGGATAAACACTGATTTTGCCCTTTCCTCCTCCCATTGCCTCACCCTCTGTGACTCTGGATCCTGCCTGTATGTGGTCATTTTCTCCATTGATTTTTACAGTTGCTCTTGATAGCATGGTTGTGCCTCAGCATTCGACCTATCACCCTCTCCATCTGCACCCAGCTGTTCTTCCCTTTCACTCCTTGGACATTCTTGGCAGGCTGATATGACCTTAGCATAATTCATATCTCCTTCCTTCCTGTTCGGCCTCTAAGCTTCATATGCTCTGTCTTCTCTGGTCACTGCCCCTGTAACTCGCTTCAGCCTATTTATCTCAACTTCTAGGACCCTTATCCTGGCTACTGCAGTTTCGACTTGTGCCTTCCAATTCTTTGTCTCCTTCTCCATTCTCTTTTCCAATTTCACAGAGAGCTTTCTCCATTTTTTTCAGAAAGCTCTCCTAATTTTCTCTCCCACTCTTGTTCCATCTTTTTCCACTGCTCCTCCATCCACTCCTCCCTACCAGAACCATTCTCATCTGATCCCTGGTTCCTGCGATTCCCCACAATTTTTTTTTTTTTTTTGAGAGAAGGGAAAGGTAGAAGGAGAGAGAGAGGGGGAGAGTGAGAAGGGAAAGGGGGAGAGAGAGTGTGAGAGAGAGGGGGAAAGAGAGAGAAGGGAAGGGTAGGAGAGGGGGAGAGTTAGAAGGGAAAATGGGAATAGATAGAGAGAGAGAGAGAGAGAGAGAGAGAGAGAGAGAGAGAGAGAGAGAGAGAGAGAGAGAGAGAGAGAGAGAGAGAGAGAGAGAGAAGGGAAGGTAGAAGAAGAGATGGGGAGAGTGAGAGAAGGGAAGGGTAGGAGAGGGGGAGAGTGAGAAGGGAAAATGGGGAAGAGAGAGAGTGAAAGATATATATATATATATATATATATATATATATATATATATATATATAGAGAGAGAGAGAGAGAGAGAGAGCGAGAGAGAGAGAGAGAGAGAGAGAGAGAGAGAGAGAGAGAGAGAGA
>NW_027195686.1:0-146752 GCF_038502225.1 Cherax quadricarinatus | reverse complement strand
GCAAAGTCATGGAGAAGATTATCAGGAGGAGAGTGGTCGAACACCTGGAAAGGAACAAGATTTTAAATGAAAACCAGAATGGGTTCATGGAAGGCAAATCTTGTATCACAAACCTCCTGGAGTTTTATGACAAGGTAACAGAAGTAAGACACGAGAGAGAGGGTTGGGTAGATTGCGTTTTCCTAGGCTGCAGGAAGGCCTTTGACACAGTTCCCCACAAGAGATTAGTGCAGAAGCTGGAGCATCAGGCGCATATAACAGGGAGGGCACTGCAATGGATCAGGGAATACCTGACAGGGAGGCAGCAACGAGTCATGGTACGTGAAGAGGTATCACAGTGGGCGCCTGTGACGAGCGGGGTCCCACAGGGGTCAGTTCTAGGAGAAGAATTCTTCCTGTGTAACACATGTGTGTTATAATTGTGTAACACATGTGTGTCGTAAGAGGCGACTGTGTAACACATGTGTGTCGTAAGAGGTGACTGTGTAACAAATGTGTGTCGTAAGAGTCGTCTGTGTAACACATGTGTGTCGTAAGACATGACTGTGTATCAAATGTGTGTCGTAATAGGCGACCGTGCAACACATGTGTGTTTTAAGTGGAGACTATGTAACACACGTGTGTTTTAAGAGACGACTGTGTAACATATGTGTGTCGTAAGCAGTGACTTTGTAACACATGTGTGTTGTAAGAGGCGACTGTGTAGCACATGTGTGTCGTAAGAAGCGACTGTGTAACATGTGTGTGTCGTAAGAGGCGACTGTGTAACACATGCGTGTCGTAAGAGGAGCCTATGTAACACATGTGTGTTGTAGGAGGCGACTCTGTAGCACATGTGTAACATTTGTGTTGTAAGAGACGCCTGTGTAACACATATGTGTTGAAGGATGTGACTCTGTAGCACATGTGTGTTTTAAGAGGTGACTGTGTAACATGTGTGTTGTAAGAGACGCCTCTGTAACACATATGTGTTATAGGAGGCGACTCTGTAGCACATGTGTGTTTTAAGAGATGACTGTGCAACACATGTGTGTCGTAAGAGGCGAGTAAAATGCCTTGAGGAAAAGACTAGTAAGCCCTTGTGAATAAATTACTAAAAGCCTAAATAAATCTTCATGATAGAGTTTCTTCTTTTTCAAGTCAGCTTCCCTAGGTGGGAGATGGCCTGTGTGGTAAAAATTATTAATAATAACACAACCCAAGATAATTTATTATAGTTTAATACTTTCATGAGAGTGGAAAAACTTAAGTGATGCAAAGGAAGAGAAAATTACAGACGAAAATAATGAACTAATTTGTCTTCATAGTTGGTGAAGACTGTTATAGAATTGATCAATATTAACACGAAGCTGGTGAGCTCAGCTTCCAGCAACAATAAACATTAACACAACGCTAGTGAGCTCAGCTCCCATTAACAATTAACATTAACACAACGCTGGTAAGCTCAGCTTCCAGCAACAATTAACATTAACACAACGCTGGTAAGCTCAGCTTCCAGCAACAATTAACATTAACACAACGCTGGTAAGCTCAGCTTCCAGCAACAATTAACATTAACACAACGCTGGTAAGCTCAGCTTCCAGCAACAATTAACATTAACACAACGCTGGTAAGCTCAGCTTCCAGCAACAATTAACATTAACACAACGCTGGTAAGCTCAGCTTCCAGCAACAATTAACATTAACACAACGCTGGTAAGCTCAGCTTCCAGCAACAATTAACATTAACACAACGCTGGTAAGCTCAGCTTCCAGCAACAATTAACATTAACACAACGCTGGTGAGCTCAGGTTCCAGCAACAATTAACATTAACACAACGCTGG
The DNA here is from genome assembly GCF_038502225.1 of Cherax quadricarinatus. NCBI lineage: Eukaryota > Metazoa > Arthropoda > Malacostraca > Decapoda > Parastacidae > Cherax > Cherax quadricarinatus. The sequence continues at coordinate 144,926 of NW_027195686.1, read as the reverse complement.
TAAGCTCAGCTTCCAGCAACAATTAACATTAACACAACGCTGGTAAGCTCAGCTTCCAGCAACAATTAACATTAACACAACGCTGGTAAGCTCAGCTTCCAGCAACAATTAACATTAACACAACGCTGGTAAGCTCAGCTTCCAGCAACAATTAACATTAACACAACGCTGGTAAGCTCAGCTTCCAGCAACAATTAACATTAACACAACGCTGGTAAGCTCAGCTTCCAGCAACAATTAACATTAACACAACGCTGGTGAGCTCAGGTTCCAGCAACAATTAACATTAACACAACGCTGGTAAGCTCAGCTTCCAGCAACAATTAACATTAACACAACGCTGGTAAGCTCAGCTTCCAGCAACAATTAACATTAACACAACGCTGGTAAGCTCAGCTTCCAGCAACAATTAACATTAACACAACGCTGGTAAGCTCAGCTTCCAGCAACAATTAACATTAACACAACGCTGGTAAGCTCAGCTTCCAGCAACAATTAACATTAACACAACGCTGGTAAGCTCAGCTTCCAGCAACAATTAACATTAACACAACGCTGGTGAGCTCAGGTTCCAGCAACAATTAACATTAACACAACGCTGGTAAGCTCAGCTTCCAGCAACAATTAACATTAACACAACGCTGGTGAGCTCAGGTTCCAGCAACAATTAACATTAACACAACGCTGGTAAGCTCAGCTTCCAGCAACAATTAACATTAACACAACGCTGGTAAGCTCAGCTTCCAGCAACAATTAACATTAACACAACGCTGGTAAGCTCAGCTTCCAGCAACAATTAACATTAACACAACGCTGGTAAGCTCAGCTTCCAGCAACAATTAACATTAACACAACGCTGGTAAGCTCAGGTTCCAGCAACAATTAACATTAACACAACGCTGGTAAGCTCAGGTTCCAGCAACAATTAACATTAACACAACGCTGGTAAGCTCAGGTTCCAGCAACAATTAACATTAACACAACGCTGGTAAGCTCAGCTTCCAGCAACAATTAACATTAACACAACGCTGGTAAGCTCAGCTTCCAGCAACAATTAACATTAACACAACGCTGGTAAGCTCAGGTTCCAGCAACAATTAACATTAACACAACGCTGGTAAGCTCAGGTTCCAGCAACAATTAACATTAACACAACGCTGGTAAGCTCAGGTTCCAGCAACAATTAACATTAACACAACGCTGGTAAGCTCAGCTTCCAGCAACAATTAACATTAACACAACGCTGGTAAGCTCAGCTTCCAGCAACAATTAACATTAACACAACGCTGGTAAGCTCAGCTTCCAGCAACAATTAACATTAACACAACGCTGGTAAGCTCAGCTTCCAGCAACAATTAACATTAACACAACGCTGGTAAGCTCAGCTTCCAGCAACAATTAACATTAACACAACGCTGGTAAGCTCAGCTTCCAGCAACAATTAACATTAACACAACGCTGGTAAGCTCAGCTTCCAGCAACAATTAACATTAACACAACGCTGGTGAGCTCAGGTTCCAGCAACAATTAACATTAACACAACGCTGGTAAGCTCAGCTTCCAGCAACAATTAACATTAACACAACGCTGGTAAGCTCAGCTTCCAGCAACAATTAACATTAACACAATGCTGGTGAGCTCAGCTTCCAGCAACAATTAACATTAACACAACGCTGGTAAGCTCAGCTTCCAGCAACAATTAACATTAACACAACGCTGGTAAGCTCAGCTTCCAGCAACAATTAACATTAACACAACGCTGGTAAGCTCAGCTTCCAGCAACAATTAACACAATGCTGGTAAGCTCAGTGTCCAGTAACAATAAGTAGGTTAATTATATTATTTAGTTGCAATTCTTTGTGTGTTATATCTGAATTAAACCAAATAAAATATTTTAACACTTTTCAGAGAATAAAGAAAAGTTGGCAGAGCTGACTAAGATGTTCACTGCTCATATGAATCAGTACACAGCAGACACAGCAAAGTATGCAGCAGACACTCAAGGTAAGATAACCTTACTCTCATAATGTAAGTCTATCACCAAAATATGTTATTCATAATTTCTTTTTGCAGAATAATGTTTTAAGGTTAAAGTGTTAACAACCTTGATAACATTAACTATCTTAATGAAGAATTAGACAAATGAGCAACATAAGGATACATTTATTATGGACGTACCGGCGTCCATTGGCTTCATTAATACAAATACTTGGACGTAATTGGAAAAGTCGAAATATAAACAAGAGCTGAGGTAATCATTGCCTCAGTCTTGGAGTTGTTGAAGAATGTCATATTTGTGAAGAGTCTCAAGCACAGACTTGAAGATTTGCCCTTTTTTAATAGCGTCAGGTGAGGTACGTGTAACAGACGGAGACGCAGTGTAATTCTTCATGCGATAATGTTGTAGTGCCTGACAGGTTGTGCAAGTACATTGCATGCAATATATGTACAACTTGTCATATGATGCAACATCATGTAATCTTGGTTCAGAAAATATATCCACAACTTTCTTTGCTACTGGCCCGTCCCTCGGGTAAGACCTACTTCCACTGTGAAATCCCACCTTCCAGTGACAATGTCTTCGTCTGCTACACGTCCTTCACCTAATGTCTGTACGTATATAACCACCAATATTAATGACTGTGCTTCAGACATCAAATAGTTTAAGATTACATTCTCTGTCATGAGCAGTAAGTCTGGGTACTCTGCTGCATGACCAGTATGTTAGCGTACTCTGCTTCATGACCAGTATGTTAGCATACTCTGCTGCATGACCAGTATGTTAGCACACTCTGCTTCATGACCAGTATGTTAGCATATTCTGCTGCATGACCAGTATGTTAGCATACTGTGCTGCATGAAGAGTAGGTTAGCATACTCTGTTCCATGACCAGTATGTTAGCATACTCTGCTCCATAAACAGTATGTTAGCATATTCTGCTGCATTACCAGTACGTTAGCAAACTCTGCTCCATAACCAGTATGTTAGCATATTCTGCTGCATGACCAGTATGTTAGCATACTGTGCTGCATGAAGAGTATGTTAGCATACTCTGCTCCATGACCAGTATGTTAGCATACTCTGCTCCATGAACAGTATGTTAGCATATTCTGCTGCATTACCAGTATGTTAGCATATTGTGCTGCATGACCAGAATGTTAGCATACTCTGCACCATGACCAGTATGTTAGCATACTCTGCTCCATGACCTGAATATTAGCATACTCTGCTCCATGACCAGTATGTTAGCATACTCTGCTCCATGACCGGTATGTTAGCATACTCTGCTCCATGACCAGTACGTTAGCATACTCTGCTCCATGACCAGTATGTTAGCATACTCTGCTCCATGACCAGTATGTTAGCATACTCTGCTCCATGGCCAGCGTGTTAGCATACTCTGCTTCATGACCAGTACGTTAGCATACTCTGCTCCATGACCAGTATGTTAGCATACTCTGCTCTATGACCAGTATGTTAGCATACTCTGTTTCATGACCAGAATGTTAGCATACTCTGCTCCATGACCAGTATGTTAGCATACTCAGCTCCATGACCAGCATGTTAGCATACTCAGCTTCATGACCAGTACGTTAGCATACTCTGCTCCTTGACCAGTATACTAGCATGCTCTACTCCAAGACCAGCATGTTAGCATACTCTGTTTCATGACCAGTATGTTAGCATACTCTGCTCCTTGATCGGTTTGTTAGCATACTCTGCTCCATGATCGGTATGTTAGCATACTCTGCTCCATGACCAGTACGTTAGCATACTCTGCTCCATGACCAGTATGTTAGCATACTCTGCTCCATGACCAGTATGTTAGCATACTCTGCTCTATGACCTGAATATTAGCATACTCTGCTCCATGACCAGTATGTTAGCATACTCTGCTCCATGATCGGTATGTTAGCATACTCTGCTCCATGACCAGTACGTTAGCATACTCTGCTCCATCACCAGTATGTTAGCATACTCTGCTCCATGACCAGTATGTTAGCATACTCTGCTCCTTGACCAGTATGTTAGCATACTCTGCTCCATGACCAGTATGTTAGCATACTCTGCTCCATGACCAGAATGTTAGCATACTCTGCTCCATAACCAGTATGTTAGCATACTCAGCTCCATGACCAGCATGTTAGCATACTCAGCTTCATGACCAGTACGTTAGCATACTCTGCTCCTTGACCAGTATATTAGCATGCTCTACTCCAAGACCAGCATGTTAGCATACTCTGTATCATGACCAGTATGTTAGCATACTCTGCTCCATGACCTGAATATTAGCATACTCTGCTCCATGACCAGTATGTTAGCATACTCTGCTCCATGACCGGTATGTTAGCATACTCTGCTCCATGACCAGTATGTTAGCATAGTCTGCTCCATGACCAGTATGTTAGCATACTCTGCTCCATGACCAGTATGTTAGCATACTCTGATCCATGACCAGTATGTTACCATACTCTGCTTCATGACCAGTACGTTAGCATACTCTGCTCCATGACCAGTATGTTAGCATACTCTGATCCATGACCGGTATGTTAGCATACTCTGCTCCATGACCAGTACGTTAGCATACTCTGCTCCATGACCAGTAAGTTAGCATACTCTGATCCATGACCAGTATGTTAGTATACTCTGCTCCATGACCAGTATGTTAGCATACTCTGCTCCATGACCAGTATGTTAGCATACTCAGCTCCATGACCAGCATGTTAGCATACTCAGCTTCATGACCAGTACGTTAGCATACTCTGCTCCTTGACCAGTATATTAGCATGCTCTACTCCAAGACCAGCATGTTAGCATACTCTGCTTCATGACCAGTATGTTAGCATACTCTGCTCCTTGACCAGTATATTAGCATGCTCTACTCCAAGACTAGCATTTTAGCATACTCTGCTCCACGACCAGTATGTTAGGATACTCTGCTCCATGACCTGTATGTTAGCATAAACTGCTCCATGACGAGTATGTTAGCATACTCTGCTCCATGACCAGTATGTCAGCATACTCTGCTGCATGACCAGTATGTTAGCATACTCTGCTGCATGACCAGTATGTCAGCATACTCTGCTTCATGACCTGTATGTTAGCATACTCTGCTCCATGACCAGTATGTTAGCATACTCTGCTCCATGACCAGTATGTTAGCATACTCTGCTCCATGACCAGTACGTTAGCATACTCTGCTCCATGACCAGTATGTTAGCATACTCTGCTTCATGGCCTGTATGTTAGCATACTCTGCTCCATGACCAGTATGTTAGCATACTCTGCTGCATGACCAGTATGTTAGCATACTCTGGTGCATGACCAGTATGTCAGCATACTCTGCTTCATGACCTGTATGTTAGCATACTATGCTCCATGACCATTATGTTAGCATACTCTGCTCCATGACCAGTATGTTAGCATACTCTGCTCCATGACCAGTACGTTAGCATACTCCAGTTTAAGACCAGTATGTTAGCAAACTCTGCTCCATTACCAGTATGTTAGCATACTCTGCTCCGTGGCCAGTATGTTAGCATACTGTGCTCCATGACCAGCATGTTAGCATACTATGCTCCATGATCAGTATATTAGCATACTCTGCTCCATGACCAGTATGTTAGCATACTCTGCTCCATGACCAGTATGTTAGCATACTCTGCTCCATGACCAGTATTTTATCATACTCTGCTCCATGACCAGTATGTTAACATACTCTGCTCTATGACCAGTATGTTAGCATACTCTTCTCTCTTGTCAGTATGTCCGTGTTTTCTTCTCTAGGGTTGACATGTTCTTGTTCTATGGTCTATGGCAGTTATTACCTCTGGATCTTTCTACTGCCCCCTGGTGGTGTTGGAAAGCTCCAGGAGAAGCGTTGAGAAAAAAGGCGGCTACAGGGGGACGTCATGGTGGCATCACAACCATGGAAGTATTTGTTTCACAAAATATATATTACAAAATATAAATCACAGACACTTAAGTATTACAAATGCTTCACATAGAATAAAATTAAAATAGAGTTATACTCGAGAACATAGTTTTATTTTATTTTATGGTCTGATGTCAGTGTTAAAAACGTTAAGACGTACGTCACACTGCACACCAGCCAGACCAGACAGCAGACGACGTGGGTCCTGGTGATGATCGTATTGTCACGTCTGTAAGAGCCAAGGCTTTGTACACACCGCAAGTTATCTTCAGTCTTGTAATATACATATCTACAAAATGTGAACCAAGAACATCCATCTCATTAAATAGTGAATACAGTGTAGTAGTTACAGATGAAATGTAAATTTGCCCTTTCATATTGTTAAAAAAAATAATAGATTTTTAAGGTTGTTTATATTGTTAGATTAGTTGTTGTTTTGAACTTGCAGTAAACCTAATACCAAAGATGACGTGTGTTCGTATATGTGTATATATGGGCGCTCGGGATGTGTCCTGGGAGCCAAGGGGGCGGCAACTTGAAAAAAACTTAAGACCAACCATTTGCCTACACTTCTGTCTAACGCACTCACACATGCTTGCTGGAAGTCCAAGCCCATCGCTCACGAAACCTCCTTTACGCCCCTCCCTCCAACCTGTCCTAGGCAGATCCATAGCCCGCCTTCCTTCCACTACAGATTTATACACTCTCAAAGTCATTCAATTTCGTTCCATACTCTCTTAATGACCGATCCACTTTAACAACCTCACATCAGCCCTTTGGATAATACTTTTAGTAACCCCTACACCTCTTCCTAATTTCCAAATCATGGATTCTCTGCATTATATTTTCTCCACACAATGCCCTAAGACACGACATCTCCTCTGCCTCCAGCCTTCTCCTTGTTGCAACATTCGCCACTGATGCTTCACACACATGTAAGAGCGTTGGTACCACTAAACTCTAATATGTTTTCCTCTTTGCTTCCATGCATAGTGTTCTTTGTCTCCACAGAATCTGCAGAACTCTTCTCACTTTTTCCCCTCATCTGTTCTATGAATCACTTTGTCTTTCACAAACCCATCTGCTGACAAGTCCACTCTCATATATCGGGATGCATTCACTTCTTCCATTCTCCCTACCTGTAATCTGATATCTAATCTTTCATTTCCTGTGTAACACATATGTGTCAAAACTCCGTAACACAGTTGTGTCATATGTGTAACACATATGTGTCGTAACTGTGCAACACATGTGTGTCATAAGAGTCGACTGTGTAACACATGTGTGCCACAAGAGACGACTGTGTAACACACGTGTGTCGTATGAAACGACAGTGTAACACACGTGTGTCGTAAGAGACAACTAAAATGTCTTGAAGAAACGGCTAGTAACCGTTTTTGAATAAATTAATAAATGTCTAAACAAAATCTTCATGATAGAGTTTATTCTTTTTCAAGTTAGCTTCCCTAGGTGGGAGATGGAGAGTGTGGTAAAAATTAATAATATTAACACAACCCATATAAATTTAGGAAAATTACATGATGTACAAAGAGAGAATATTAGAGACGAAAATATTGCAGTAATTTATCTTTATAGTTGGTGAAGACTGTTACAGTAATGATCAACATCAACACAACACTGGTGAGCTCAGCTTCCAGCAACAGTAAACATGAACACAATTCTGGAGAGCTTTGGTTCCAGCAACAATAAGTATTAACACAACGATGGCGAGCTCAGCTTTCAGCAACAATAAACATTAACACAACGCTGGTCAGCTCAGCTTCCAGCAACAATAAATATTAACACAATTCTGGTGAGCTTAGGTTCCAGCAACAATAAACACTAACAAAAAGTTGGTGAGCTCAGCTTTCAGCAACAATAAATATTAACACAATTCTGGTGAGCTTAGGTTCCAGCAACAAAAAACATTAACACAACGATGGCGAGCTCAGCTTTCAGCAACAATAAACATTAACACAACGCTGGTGAGCTCAACTTCCTGCAACAACAAAACATTAACACAACGCTGGTGAGCTCAGCTTTCAGCAACAGTAAACATTAACACAATGCTGGTGAGCTTAGCTTTCAGCAACAATAAACATTAACACAACGCTGGTGAGCTCAGTTTTCAGCAACAGTAAACATTAACAGAATGCTGTTGAGCTCATCTTTCAGCAACAATAAACATTAACACAACGCTGGTGAGCTCAGCTTTCAGCAACAATAAACATTAACACAACGCTGGTGAGCTCAGCTTTCAGCAACAGTAAGCATTAACACATCGCTGGTTAGCTTATCTTTCAGCAAAAATAAACATTAACACAACGCTGGTGAGCTTAGCTTTCAGCACCAATAAACATTAACACAATGCTGGTGAGCTCAGCTTTCAGCAACAATAAACATTAACAACGCTGGTGAGCTCAGCTTTCAGCAACACTAAACATTAACACAATGCTGGTGAGCTCAGCTTTCAGCAACAATAAAGAAGTTAATATTATTTAGTTGCAACTCTTTATGAGGTATACCTAATTATACCAAATAAAACATTTTAACACTTTCCAGAGAATAAAGAAGTGTTGGAAGAGCTGACTAAGATGTTCACTGCTCATATTAGTCAGCACACAGCAGACACAGCAAAGTATGCAGCAGACACTCAAGGTAAGATAATCTTATTCTCATCATGTAAGTGTATCACCTAAATATATTATTTATGATTTCTTATTGCAGAATAATGATTCATAGTTGAAGTGTTAACAATCATGATAACATTAACTCTCGTGCATGTATACCAACTTTACTGTAGTACTCCTTGAAGTGTTAACAACCTTGATAACACTAACTCTGCTATATTTAAACCAACTTTACTGTAGTACTCCTTGAAGTGTTAACAACCTTGATAACATTAACTCTCCTACATGTAAACTAACTTTACTGTAGTACTCTTGAAGTGTTAACAACTTGATAACATTAACTCTCCTGCATGTATACCAACTTTACTGTAGCAGTCCTTGAAGTGTTAACAACCTTGATAACATTAACTCTCCTGCATGTGTACCAACTTTACTGTAGTACACCTTGAAGTGTTAACAATCATGATAACATTAACTCTCGTGCATGTATACCAACTTTACTGTAGTACTCCTTGAAGTGTTAACAACTTTGATAACATTAACTCTCGTGCATGTGTACCAACTTTACTGTAGTACACCTTGAAGTGTTAACAATCATGATAACATTAACTCTCGTGCATGTGTACCAACTTTACTGTAGTACTCCTTGAAGTGTTAACAATCATGATAACATTAACTCTCGTGCATGTGTACCAACTTTACTGTAGTACTCCTTGAAGTGTTAACAATCATGATAACATTAACTCTCGTGCATGTGTACCAACTTTACTGTAGTACTCCTTGAAGTGTTAACAATCATGATAACATTAACTCTCGTGCATGTGTACCAACTTTACTGTAGTACTCCTTGAAGTGTTAACAACCTTGATAACATTAACTCTCGTGTATGTATACCAACTTTACTGTAGTACTCCTTGAAGTGTTAACAACTTGATAACATTAACTCTCCTGCATGTAAACTAACTTTAGTGTGGTACTCCTTGAAGTGTTAACAACTTGATAACATTAACTCTCCTGCATGTAAACTAACTTTAGTGTAGTACTCCTTGAAGTGTTAACAACTTGATAACATTAACTCTCCTGCATGTAAACTAACTTTAGTGTAGTACTCCTTGAAGTGTTAACAACTTGATAACATTAACTCTCCTGCATGTAAACTAACTTTAGTGTAGTACTCCTTGAAGTGTTAACAACTTGATAACACTAACTCTCCAGATGACGAGTTAGGCTGATGTGCAACATATGGATATATTTATTATGGACGTTTCAGCATCCATTGACTTTATCAATACAAATTTTTGGACGTAACTTGAAGAGAGTCGAATTATATACAAGAGCTGAGGTAATTATTGCCTCAGTCTTGGAGTTGTTGAAGAATGTCATATTCGTGAAGAGTCTCAAGCACAGACATGAAGATTTGCACTTATATAATGCCGACAGGTGAGGGACATGTAACAGACGGAGACGCAGTGTAATTATTCATCTTGTTGGTACTTCATGCGATAATGTTGTAGTGCCTGACAGGTTGTACATGTACACTGCATGCTATATATGTACAACTTGTCAGAAAATATATCCACAACTTTCTTTACTACTGGCCCGTCCCTCGGGTAAGACCTACTTCCACTGTGAAATCCCACCTTCCAGTGACAATGTCTTCGTCTGCTACACGTCCTTCACCTAATGTCTGTACGTATATAACCACCAATATTAATGACTGTGCTTCAGACATCAAATAGTTTAAGATTACATTCTCTGTCATGAGCAGTAAGTCTGGGTACTCTGCTGCATGACCAGTACGTTAGCATACTCTGCTCCATGACCAGTATGTTAGCATACTCTGCTGCATGACCAGTATGTTAGCATACTCTGCTCCATGACCAGTATGTTAGCATATTCTGCTGCATGACCAGTATGTTAGCATACTCTGCTGCATGACCAGTATGTTAGCATACTCTGCTCCATGACCAGTATGTTAGCATACTCTGCTGCATGACCAGTATGTTAGCATACTCTGCTTCATGACCAGTATGTTAGCATACTCTGCTGCATGACCAGTATGTTAGCATACTCTGCTGCATGACCAGTATGTTAGCATATTCTGCTGCATGACCAGTATGTTAGCATACTCTGCTTCATGACCAGTATGTTAGCATACTCTGCTGCATGACCAGTATGTTAGCATACTCTGCTCCATGACCAGTATGTTAGCATACTCTGCTCCATGACCAGTATGTTAGCATACTCTGCTGCATGACCAGTATGTTAGCATACTCTGCTGCATGACCAGTATGTTAGCATACTCTGCTGCATGACCAGTATGTTAGCATACTCTGCTGCATGACCAGTATGTTAGCGTACTCTGCTCCATGACCAGTATGTTAGCATACTCTCCTGCATGACCAGTATGTTAGCATACTCTGCTCCATGACCAGTATGTTAGCATACTCTGCTCCATGACCAGTATGTTAGCATACTCTGCTGCATGACCAGTATGTTAGCATACTCTGCTCCATGACCAGTATGTTAGCATACTCTGCTCCATGACCAGTATGTTAGCATACTCTGCTGCATGACCAGTATGTTAGCGTACTCTGCTCCATGACCAGTATGTTAGCATACTCTGCTGCATGACCAGTATGTTAGCATACTGCGCTGCATGACCAGTATGTTAGCATACTTTGCTCCATGACCAGTATGTTAGCGTACTCTGCTCCATGACCAGTATGTTAGCATACTCTGCTGCATGACCAGTATGTTAGCATACTCTGCTCCATGACCAGTATGTTAGCATACTCTGCTCCATGACCAGTATGTTAGCATACTTTGCTGCATGACCAGTATGTTAGCATACTCTGCTGCATGACCAGTATGTTAGCATACTCTGCTGCATGACCAGTATGTTAGCGTACTCTGCTCCATGACCAGTATGTTAGCATACTCTGCTGCATGACCAGTATGTTACCATACTCTGCTCCATGACCAGTATGTTAGCATACTCTGCTGCATGACCAGTATGTTAGCATACTCTGCTCCATGACCAGTATGTTAGCGTACTCTGCTCCATGACCAGTATGTTAGCATACTCTGCTGCATGACCAGTATGTTAGCATACTCTGCTCCATGACCAGTATGTTAGCATACTCTGCTCCATGACCAGTATGTTAGCATACTTTGCTGCATGACCAGTATGTTAGCATACTCTGCTGCATGACCAGTATGTTAGCATACTCTGCTGCATGAAGAGTATGTTAGCATACTCTGCTCCATGACCAGTATGTTAGCATACTCTGCTCCATGACCAGTATGTTAGCATACTCTGCTGCATGACCAGTATGTTAGCATACTCTGCTCCATGACCAGTATGTTAGCATACTCTGCTGCATGACCACTATGTTAGCATACTCTGCTCCATGACCAGTATGTTAGCATACTCTGCTGCATGACCAGTATGTTAGCATACTCTGCTGCATGACCAGTATGTTAGCATACTCTGCTGCATGACCAGTATGTTAGCATACTCTGCTGCATGACCAGTATGTTAGCATACTCTGCTGCATGACCAGTATGTTAGCATACTCTGCTCCATGACCAGTATGTTAGCATACTCTGCTGCATGACCAGTATGTTAGCATACTGCGCTGCATGACCAGTATGTTAGCATACTCTGCTCCATGACAAGTATGTTAGCATACTCTGCTCCATGACCAGTATGTTAGCATACTCTGCTGCATGACCAGTATGTTAGCATACTGTGGTGCATGAAGAGTATGTTAGCATACTCTGCTCCATGACCCGTATGTTAGCATACTCTGCTGCATGACCAGTATGTTAGCATACTCTGCTGCATGACCAGTATGTTAGCATACTCTGCTGCATGACCACTACGTTAGCATACTCTGCTCCATGACCAGTATGTTAGCATACTCTGCTGCATGACCAGTATGTTAGCATACTCTGCTGCATGACCAGTATGTTACCATACTCTGCTGCATGACCAGTATGTTAGCATACTCTGCTGCATGACCACTATGTTAGCATACTCTGCTGCATGACCACTATGTTAGCATACTCTGCTCCATGACCAGTATGTTAGCATACTCTGCTCCATGACCAGTATGTTAGCATACTCTGCTCCATGACCAGTATGTTAGCATACTCTGCTCCATGACCAGTATGTTAGCATACTCTGCTGCATGACCAGTATGTTAGCATACTCTGCTGCATGACCACTATGTTAGCATACTCTGCTCCATGACCAGTATGTTAGCATACTCTGCTGCATGACCACTATGTTAGCATACTCTCCTCCATAACCATTATGTTAGTATACTCTGCTGCATGACCACTATGTTAGCATACTCTGCTCCATGACCAGTATGTTAGCATACTCTGCTCCATGACCAGTATGTTAGCATGCTCTTCTCCATGACCAGTATGTTAGCATACTTTGCTCCATGACCAGTATGTTAGCATACTCTGCTCGATAACCAGTATGTTAGCATACTCTGCTCCATGGCCAGTATGTTAGCATACTTTGCTCCATGACCAGTATGTTAGCATACTCTGCTCCATGACCAGTATGTTAGCATACTCTGCTCCATGACCAGTATGTTAGCATACTCTTCTCCATGACCAGTATGTTAGCATACTCTGCTCCATGACCAGTATGTTAGCATACTCTGCTCCATGACCAGTATGTTAGCATACTCTTCTCCATGACCAGTATGTTAGCATACTCTGCTCCATGAGCACTATGATAGCATACTCTAGGCTCTATGACCAGTATGTTAGCATACTCTGCTGCATGACCACTATGTTAGCATACTCTCCTCCATGACCAGTATGTTAGCATACTCTGCTGCATGACCACTATGTTAGCATACTCTGCTCCATGACCAGTATGTTAGCATACTCTGCTGCATGACCAGTATGTTAGCATACTCTGCTGCATGACCACTATGTTAGCATACTCTGCTCCATGACCAGTATGTTAGCATACTCTGCTGCATGACCAGTATGTTAGCATACTCTGCTGCATGACCAGTATGTTAGCATACTCTGCTGCATGACCAGTATGTTAGCATACTCTGCTGCATGACCACTATGTTAGCATACTCTGCTGCATGACCACTATGTTAGCATACTCTGCTCCATGACCAGTATGTTAGCATACTCTGCTGCATGACCAGTATGTTAGCATACTGTGCTCCATGACCAGTATGTTAGCATACTCTGCTCCATGACCAGCATGTTAGCATACTCTGCTCCATGACCAGTATGTTAGCATACTCTGCTCCATGACCAGTATGTTAGCATACTCTGCTGCATGACCAGTATGTTAGCATACTGTGCTGTATGAAGAGTATGTTAGCATACTCTGCTCCATGACCCGTATGTTAGCATACTCTGCTGCATGACCAGTATGTTAGCATACTCTGCTGCATGACCAGTATGTTAGCATACTCTGCTGCATGACCACTATGTTAGCATACTCTGCTCCATGACCAGTATGTTAGCATACTCTGCTGCATGACCAGTATGTTAGCATACTCTGCTCCATGACCAGTATGTTAGCATACTCTGCTGCATGACCAGTAAGTTAGCATACTCTGCTGCATGACCACTATGTTAGCATACTCTGCTGCATGACCACTATGTTAGCATACTCTGCTCCATGACCAGCATGTTAGCATACTCTGCTGCATGACCAGTATGTTAGCATACTCTGCTGCATGACCAGTATGTTAGCATACTCTGCTCCATGACCAGTATGTTAGCATACTCTGCTGCATGACAAGTATGTTAGCATACTCTGCTGCATGACCACTATGTTAGCATACTCTGCTCCATGACCAATATGTTAGCATACTCTGCTGCATGACCACTATGTTAGCGTACTCTCCTCCATGACCAGTATGTTAGCATACTCTGCTGCATGACCACTATGTTAGCATACTCTGCTCCATGACCAGTATGTTAGCATACTCTGCTCCATGACCAGTATGTTAGCATACTCTTCTCCATGACCAGTATGTTAGCATACTTTGCTCCATGACCAGTATGTTAGCATACTCTGCTCGATAACCAGTATGTTAGCATACTCTGCTCCATGGCCAGTATGTTAGCATACTTTGCTCCATGACCAGTATGTTAGCATACTCTGCTCCATGACCAGTATGTTAGCATACTCTGCTCCGTGACCAGTATGTTAGCATACTCTGCTCCATGACAAGTATGTTAGCATGCTCTGCTCCATGACCAGTATGTTAGCATACTCTGCTCCATGACCAGTATGTTAGCATACTCTTCTCCATGACCAGTATGTTAGCATACTCTGCTCCATGACCAGTATGTTAGCATACTCTGCTCCATGACCAGTATGTTAGCATACTCTTCTCCATGACCAGTATGTTAGCATACTCTGCTCCATGAGCAGTATGCTAGCATACTGTAGGCTCTATGACCAGTATGTTAGCATACTCTGCTCCATGAGCAGTATGCTAGTATACTCTAGGCTCTATGACCAGTATATTAGCATACTCTGCTCCATGAGCAGTATGCTAGCATACTCTAGGCTCTATTACCAGTATGTTAGCATACTCTGCTCAATGAGCAGTATGTTAGCATACTCTGCTCCATGGCCAGTATGTTAGGATACTCTGCTCCATCACCAGTATGTTAGCATACTCTGCTCCATGACCAGTATGGCATACTCTGCTCCATGACCAGTATGTTAGCATACTCTGCTCCATGACCAGTATGTTAGGATACTCTGCTCCATCACCAGTATGTTAGCATACTCTGCTCCATGACCAGTATGGCATACTCTGCTCCATGACCAGTATGGCATACTCTGCTCCATGATCAGTATATTAGCATACTCTCCTCCATGACCAGTATGTTAGCATACTCTGGTCTCTGGTCAGTATGTCCGTGTTTTCTTCTCTAGGGTCGACATGTTCTTGTTCTATGGTGTAGGGCAGTGATTACCCCTGGATCTTCCCACTGCCCTTCTGGGGGTGGTGGGGAGATCCTGGGGAAGCGTTCAGAAAAAAGGGGCTATAGGAGGACTGAAGAGTGACATCACAACCATGGGAATGTATGTTTTACAAGATCTATTTGACAAATCAAAGCCACAAAAACTTAATAACACAAATAATTCACAAAGAATAAAATTAAAGTTATGCTCAAAAGCATAGTTTTATTTTATTTTATTTTGTGGTCTGAAGTCAGTGTTAAAAACGTTAAGACGTACATCACACCAGCCAGACCAGACAGCAGACGACGTGGGTCCTGCTGATGATCGTATTGTCACGTCTGTAAGAGCGTGGGTCCTGCTGATGATCGTATTGTCACGTCTGTAAGAGCGTGGGTCCTGCTGATGATCGTATTGTCACGTCTGTAAGAGCGTGGGTACTGGTGATGATCGTATTGTCACGTCTGTAAGAGCGTGGGTCCTGCTGATGATCGTATTGTCACGTCTGTAAGAGCGTGGGTCCTGGTGATGATCGTATTGTCACGTCTGTAAGAGCGTGGGTCCTGGTGATGATCGTATTGTCACGTCTGTAAGAGCGTGGGTACTGGTGATGATCGTATTGTCACGTCTGTAAGAGCGTGGGTACTGGTGATGATCGTATTGTCACGTCTGTAAGAGCGTGGGTACTGGTGATGATCGTATTGTCACGTCTGTAAGAGCGTGGGTCCTGGTGATGATCGTATTGTCACGTCTGTAAGAGCGTGGGTACTGGTGATGATCGTATTGTCACGTCTGTAAGAGCGTGGGTACTGGTGATGATCGTATTGTCACGTCTGTAAGAGCGTGGGTCCTGGTGATGATCGTATTGTCACGTCTGTAAGAGCGTGGGTCCTGCTGATGATCGTATTGTCACGTCTGTAAGAGCGTGGGTCCTGCTGATGATCGTATTGTCACGTCTGTAAGAGCGTGGGTCCTGCTGATGATCGTATTGTCACGTCTGTAAGAGCGTGGGTACTGGTGATGATCGTATTGTCACGTCTGTAAGAGCGTGGGTACTGGTGATGATCGTATTGTCACGTCTGTAAGAGCGTGGGTCCTGCTGATGATCGTATTGTCACGTCTGTAAGAGCGTGGGTACTGGTGATGATCGTATTGTCACGTCTGTAAGAGCGTGGGTACTGGTGATGATCGTATTGTCACGTCTGTAAGAGCGTGGGTCCTGGTGATGATCGTATTGTCACGTCTGTAAGAGCGTGGGTACTGGTGATGATCGTATTGTCACGTCTGTAAGAGCGTGGGTACTGGTGATGATCGTATTGTCACGTCTGTAAGAGCGTGGGTACTGGTGATGATCGTATTGTCACGTCTGTAAGAGCGTGGGTCCTGGTGATGATCGTATTGTCACGTCTGTAAGAGCGTGGGTACTGGTGATGATCGTATTGTCACGTCTGTAAGAGCGTGGGTACTGGTGATGATCGTATTGTCACGTCTGTAAGAGCGTGGGTCCTGGTGATGATCGTATTGTCACGTCTGTAAGAGCGTGGGTCCTGCTGATGATCGTATTGTCACGTCTGTAAGAGCGTGGGTCCTGCTGATGATCGTATTGTCACGTCTGTAAGAGCGTGGGTCCTGCTGATGATCGTATTGTCACGTCTGTAAGAGCGTGGGTACTGGTGATGATCGTATTGTCACGTCTGTAAGAGCGTGGGTACTGGTGATGATCGTATTGTCACGTCTGTAAGAGCGTGGGTCCTGCTGATGATCGTATTGTCACGTCTGTAAGAGCGTGGGTACTGGTGATGATCGTATTGTCACGTCTGTAAGAGCGTGGGTACTGGTGATGATCGTATTGTCACGTCTGTAAGAGCGTGGGTCCTGGTGATGATCGTATTGTCACGTCTGTAAGAGCGTGGGTACTGGTGATGATCGTATTGTCACATCTGTAAGAGCGTGGGTACTGGTGATGATCGTATTGTCACGTCTGTAAGAGCGTGGGTACTGGTGATGATCGTATTGTCACGTCTGTTAGAGCGTGGGTACTGGGGATGATCGTATTGTCACGTCTGTAAGAGCGTGGGTACTGGTGATGATCGTATTGTCACGTCTGTAAGAGCGTGGGTACTGGTGATGATCGTATTGTCACGTCTGTAAGAGCGTGGGTCCTGGTGATGATCGTATTGTCACGTCTGTAAGAGCGTGGGTACTGGTGATGATCGTATTGTCACGTCTGTAAGAGCATGGGTCCTGGTGATGATCGTATTGTCACGTCTGTAAGAGCGTGGGTACTGGTGATGATCGTATTGTCACGTCTGTAAGAGCGTGGGTACTGGTGATGATCGTATTGTCACGTCTGTAAGAGCGTGGGTACTGGTGATGATCGTATTGTCACGTCTGTAAGAGCGTGGGTACTGGTGATGATCGTATTGTCACGTCTGTAAGAGCGTGGGTACTGGTGATGATCGTATTGTCACGTCTGTAAGAGCGTGGGTACTGGTGATGATCGTATTGTCACGTCTGTAAGAGCGTGGGTACTGGTGATGATCGTATTGTCACGTCTGTAAGAGCGTGGGTCCTGGTGATGATCGTATTGTCACGTCTGTAAGAGCGTGGGTACTGGTGATGATCGTATTGTCACGTCTGTAAGAGCGTGGGTCCTGGTGATGATCGTATTGTCACGTCTGTAAGAGCGTGGGTACTGGTGATGATCGTATTGTCACGTCTGTAAGAGCGTGGGTCCTGGTGATGATCGTATTGTCACGTCTGTAAGAGCGTGGGTACTGGTGATGATCGTATTGTCACGTCTGTAAGAGCGTGGGTACTGGTGATGAT
Organism: Cherax quadricarinatus; assembly: GCF_038502225.1. NCBI lineage: Eukaryota > Metazoa > Arthropoda > Malacostraca > Decapoda > Parastacidae > Cherax > Cherax quadricarinatus. The sequence goes on along the minus strand of NW_027195686.1, from coordinate 126,552 downwards.
CGTATTGTCACGTCTGTAAGAGCGTGGGTCCTGGTGATGATCGTATTGTCACGTCTGTAAGAGCGTGGGTACTGGTGATGATCGTATTGTCACGTCTGTAAGAGCGTGGGTACTGGTGATGATCGTATTGTCACGTCTGTAAGAGCGTGGGTACTGGTGATGATCGTATTGTCACGTCTGTAAGAGCGTGGGTACTGGTGATGATCGTATTGTCACGTCTGTAAGAGCGTGGGTCCTGGTGATGATCGTATTGTCACGTCTGTAAGAGCGTGGGTACTGGTGATGATCGTATTGTCACGTCTGTAAGAGCGTGGGTACTGGTGATGATCGTATTGTCACGTCTGTAAGAGCGTGGGTACTGGTGATGATCGTATTGTCACGTCTGTAAGAGCGTGGGTACTGGTGATGATCGTATTGTCACGTCTGTAAGAGCGTGGGTACTGGTGATGATCGTATTGTCACGTCTGTAAGAGCGTGGGTACTGGTGATGATCGTATTGTCACGTCTGTAAGAGCGTGGGTACTGGTGATGATCGTATTGTCACGTCTGTAAGAGCGTGGGTCCTGGTGATGATCGTATTGTCACGTCTGTAAGAGCGTGGGTACTGGTGATGATCGTATTGTCACGTCTGTAAGAGCGTGGGTACTGGTGATGATCGTATTGTCACGTCTGTAAGAGCGTGGGTCCTGGTGATGATCGTATTGTCACGTCTGTAAGAGCGTGGGTACTGGTGATGATCGTATTGTCACGTCTGTAAGAGCGTGGGTACTGGTGATGATCGTATTGTCACGTCTGTAAGAGCGTGGGTACTGGTGATGATCGTATTGTCACGTCTGTAAGAGCGTGGGTACTGGTGATGATCGTATTGTCACGTCTGTAAGAGCGTGGGTACTGGTGATGATCGTATTGTCACGTCTGTAAGAGCGTGGGTACTGGTGATGATCGTATTGTCACGTCTGTAAGAGCGTGGGTCCTGGTGATGATCGTATTGTCACGTCTGTAAGAGCGTGGGTCCTGGTGATGATCGTATTGTCACGTCTGTAAGAGCGTGGGTACTGGTGATGATCGTATTGTCACGTCTGTAAGAGCGTGGGTACTGGTGATGATCGTATTGTCACGTCTGTAAGAGCGTGGGTACTGGTGATGATCGTATTGTCACGTCTGTAAGAGCGTGGGTACTGGTGATGATCGTATTGTCACGTCTGTAAGAGCGTGGGTACTGGTGATGATCGTATTGTCACGTCTGTAAGAGCGTGGGTACTGGTGATGATCGTATTGTCACGTCTGTAAGAGCGTGGGTACTGGTGATGATCGTATTGTCACGTCTGTAAGAGCGTGGGTACTGGTGATGATCGTATTGTCACGTCTGTAAGAGCGTGGGTACTGGTGATGATCGTATTGTCACGTCTGTAAGAGCGTGGGTACTGGTGATGATCGTATTGTCACGTCTGTAAGAGCGTGGGTACTGGTGATGATCGTATTGTCACGTCTGTAAGAGCGTGGGTACTGGTGATGATCGTATTGTCACGTCTGTAAGAGCGTGGGTACTGGTGATGATCGTATTGTCACGTCTGTAAGAGCGTGGGTACTGGTGATGATCGTATTGTCACGTCTGTAAGAGCGTGGGTACTGGTGATGATCGTATTGTCACGTCTGTAAGAGCGTGGGTACTGGTGATGATCGTATTGTCACGTCTGTAAGAGCGTGGGTACTGGTGATGATCGTATTGTCACGTCTGTAAGAGCGTGGGTACTGGTGATGATCGTATTGTCACGTCTGTAAGAGCGTGGGTACTGGTGATGATCGTATTGTCACGTCTGTAAGAGCGTGGGTCCTGGTGATGATCGTATTGTCACGTCTGTAAGAGCGTGGGTCCTGCTGATGATCGTATTGTCACGTCTGTAAGAGCCAAGGTTTTGTACACACTGCAAGTTATCTTCAGTCTTAAAATTCACATATCTATAAACTGTGCACCAAGAGCATCCACCTCATTAAAATTGTGAAGACGGTGAAGTTACAGATTAAATGGAAATTTGTCGTTTCAAATTATTAAATAAATATTAATTTTTATTTGTGAAATAAATAAACTTGTTTATAGTGTTAGATTAGTTGTTATTTTGATTTTTTTATAAATCTAATACCAAAAAAGAGGTGTATACCTACATGTGTGTAGGGGTGCTAAGGATGTCACCTGAGAGCCAAGGGGGCGGCAGCCTGAAAAAACTTAAGAGCCACTGTTCTAGGGTCATAATCCCCGTGGCCTCTGTTCCTGCCACGTCGCTGTACTCTCCTCCAGGGCAAGTTGATCATGTGGTTTAGCTAAGGGATACCCACATACAGTCTCCAGCGTGAATTATCGTAGTTTTTTCTTTGCCAGAAGTGTAGAAATGTGTCAGTGAACTTATAAAGTGCATCTCTTTAATACTTGGAACTAATCTTGGAAAAAAATAGTATCCAATGTTCAAAAAACATGAAAAGAAGTGTGCATATAACATGGTGCCATACTTACACTAGGTCAGCATATAACATGGTGCCATACTTACACAAGGTCAGCATATAACATGGTGCCATACTTACACTAGGTCAGCATATAACATGGTGCCATACTTACACAAGGTCAGCATATAACATGGTGCCATACTTACACTAGGTCAGCATATAACATGGTGCCATACTTACACTAGGTCAGCATATAACATGGTGCCATACTTACGCGAGGTCAGCATATAACATGGTGCCATACTTACACGCGGTCAGCATACAACATGGTGCAACACTTACACGAGGTCAGCATATAACATGGTGCCATACTTACACGAGGTCAGCATGCAACATGGTGCCATACTTACACGAGGTCAGCATATAACATGGTGCCATATTTACACGAAGTCAGAATATAACATGGTGCCATACTTACAAGAGGTTAGCATATAACATGGTACCATACTTACACGAGGTCAGCATATAACATGGTACCATACTTACACGAGGTCAGCATGTAACATGGTGCCATACTTACACGAATTCAACATTTAACATGGTGCCATACTTACACGAAGTCAGCATATAACATGGTGCCGTACTTACACGAGGTCAGCATGTAACATGGTGCCATACTTACACAAGGTCAGCATGTAACATGGTGCCATACTTACACGATTTCAGCACATAACTTGGTGCCATACTTACACGAGGTCAGCATATAACATGGTGCCATACTTACACGAGGTCAGCATATAACATGGTGCAATACTTACACGAGGTCAGCATATAATATCGTGCCATACTTACACGAGGTCAGCATATAACATGGTGCCATACTTACACGAGGTCAGCATATAACATGGTGCCATACTTACACGAAGTCAGCATATAACATGGTGAAATACTTACACGAGGTCAGCATATAATATCGTGCCATACTTACAAGAGGTCTGTAGACAGCCTATACTGTCTGCACAGACAGCCCATGCTGTCTCCCAGCTTAGTTCATATTTCGTGGCACTAAGGTGCTGCACAGTACAGGCTGTCTACAGGTCAGCATATAACATGGTGCCATACTTACACGAGTTCAGCATATACCATGGTGCCACACTTACAAGAGGTCAGCATATAACATGGTGCCATACTTACACGAGGTCAGCATATAACATGGTGCCATACTTACACGAGGTCAGCATATAACATGGTGCCATACTTACAAGAGGTCAGCATGTAACATGGTGCCATACTTACACAAGGTCAGCATGTGACATGGTGCCATACTTCCACGAGGTCGGCATATAACATGGTGCCATACTTACACGAGGTAAGCATGTAATATTGTGCCATACTTACACGAGGTCAGCATATAACATGGTGCCATACTTACACGAGGTCTTCATATAACATGGTGCCATACACGAGGTAAGCATATAACATGGTGCCATGCTTACACGAGGTCAGCATATAACATGATGCCATACTTACACGAGGTAAGCATGTAACATTGTGCCATACTTACACGAGGTCAGCATATAACATGGTGCCATACTTGCACGAAGTCAGCATGTAACATGGTGCCATACTTACAAGAGGTCAGCATATAACATGGTGCCATACTTACACGAGTTCAGCATATACCATGGTGCCACACTTACAAGAGGTCAGCATATAACATGGTGCCATACTTACACGAGGTCAGCATATAACATGGTGCCATACTTACACGAGGTCAGCATATAACATGGTGCCATACTTACACGAGGTCAGCATGTAACATGGTGCCATACTTACACAAGGTCAGCATGTGACATGGTGCCATACTTCCACGAGGTCGGCATATAACATGGTGCCATACTTACACGAGGTAAGCATGTAATATTGTGCCATACTTACACGAGGTCAGCATATAACATGGTGCCATACTTACACGAGGTCTTCATATAACATGGTGCCATACACGAGGTAAGCATATAACATGGTGCCATGCTTACACGAGGTCAGCATATAACATGATGCCATACTTACACGAGGTAAGCATGTAACATTGTGCCATACTTACACGAGGTCAGCATATAACATGGTGCCATACTTGCACGAAGTCAGCATGTAACATGGTGCCATACTTACAAGAGGTTAGCATATAACATGGTGCCATACTTACATGAGGTCAGCATATAACATGGTGCCATACTTACACGAGGTCAGCATATAACATGGTACCATACTTACACGAGGTCAGCATGTAACATGGTGCCATACTTACACGAATTCAACATTTAACATGGTGCCATACTTACACGAAGTCAGCATATAACATGGTGCCGTACTTACACGAGGTCAGCATGTAACATGGTGCCATACTTACACAAGGTCAGCATGTAACATGGTGCCATATTTACACGATTTCAGCACATAACTTGGTGCCATACTTACACGAGGTCAGCATATAACATGGTGCCATACTTACACGAGGTCAGCATATAACATGGTGCAATACTTACACGAGGTCAGCATATAATATCGTGCCATACTTACACGAGGTCAGCATATAACATGGTGCCATACTTACACGAGGTCAGCATATAACATGGTGCCATACTTACACGAAGTCAGCATATAACATGGTGCAATACTTACACGAGGTCAGCATATAATATCGTGCCATACCTACAAGAGGTCTGTAGACAGCCTATACTGTCTGCACAGACAGCCCATGCTGTCTGCCAGCTTAGTTCATATTTCGTGGCACTAAGGTGCTGCACAGTACAGGCTGTCTACAGGTCAGCATATAACATGGTGCCATACTTACACGAGTTCAGCATATACCATGGTGCCACACTTACAAGAGGTCAGCATATAACATGGTGCCATACTTACACGAGGTCAGCATATAACATGGTGCCATACTTACACGAGGTCAGCATATAACATGGTGCCATACTTACACGAGGTCAGCATGTAACATCTTGCCATACTTACACAAGGTCAGCATGTGACATGGTGCCATACTTCCACGAGGTCAGCATATAACATGGTGCCATACTTACACGAGGTAAGCATGTAACATTGTGCCATACTTACACGAGGTCAGCATATAACATGGTGCCATACTTACACGAGGTCTTCATATAACATGGTGCCATACACGAGGTCAGCATATAACATGGTGCCATGCATACACGAGGTCAGCATATAACATGATGCCATACTTACACGAGGTAAGCATGTAACATTGTGCCATACTTACACGAGGTCAGCATATAACATGGTGCCATACTTGCACGAGGTCAGCATATAACATGGTGCTATACTTACACGAGGTAAGCATGTAACATTGTGCCATACTTACACGAGGTCAGCATGTAACATGGTGCCATACTTGCACGAGGTCAGCATGTAACATGGTGCCATACACGAGGTCAGCATATAACATGGTGCCATATTTACACAAGGTCAGCATGTAACATGGTGCCATACTTGCACGAGGTCAGCATATAACATGGTGCCATACTTACACGAGGTAAGCATGTAACATTGTGCCATACTTACACGAGGTCAGCATATAACATGGTGCCACACTTACACGAGGTCAGCATATAACATGGTGCCACACTTACACGAGGTCAGCATATAACATGGTGCCATACACGAGGTCAGCATATAACATGGTGCCATACTTACTGGTGTTGTCCTTGAGGACAGTGCACAAGATGGAGCAGGTGTTGTCCTTGAGGACAGTGCACAAGATGGCTCAGGTGTTGTCCTTGAGGACAGTACACAAGATGGGGCAGGTGTTGTCCTTGAGGACAGTGCACAAGATGGGGCAGGTGTTGTCCTTGAGGACAGTGCACAAGATGGACCAGGTGTTGTCCTTGAGGACAGTGCACAAGATGGACCAGGTGTTGTCCTTGAGGACAGTGCACAAGATGGGGCAGGTGTTGTCCTTGAGGACAGTGCACAAGATGGAGCAGGTGTTGTCCTTGAGGACAGTGCACAAGATGTTGCAGGTGTTGTCCTTGAGGACAGTGCACAAGATGGACCAGGTGTTGTCCTTGAGGACAGTGCACAAGATGGGGCAGGTGTTGTCCTTGAGGACAGTGCACAAGATGGACCAGGTGTTGTCCTTGAGGACAGTGCACAAGATGGACCAGGTGTTGTCCTTGAGGACAGTGCACAAGATGGGGCAGGTGTTGTCCTTGAGGACAGTGCACAAGATGGACCAGGTGTTGTCCTTGAGGACAGTGCACAAGATGGGGCAGGTGTTGTCCTTGAGGACAGTGCACAAGATGGGGCAGGTGGAAATAAATGGTATAAAATACCGACACAATGGCAATATAAACACAAATGCAGTATAATGTGATCCTTTATTGACTACGTTTCGCCCACACAGTCACACACACACACACACACACACACACACACAACACACACACACAAACACACACACAACACACACACACATACACACACACACACACACACACACACTCACAATACACACACACACACACACACACACACACACACACACACAAACACACAACACACACACACAAACACACACACAACACACACACACATACACACACACACACACACACACAAAACACTCACAATACACACACACACACACACACACACACACACACACACACACACACACACACACACACACAGTCGTGAAAAAAAAAAACACACACAACACACACACACACACACAGGTGGACAAAGACTACAGACCTCACTCAGGGAGAAAGACCTTGGGGTGACCATAACACCGAGCACATCACCGGAGGCACACATCAACCAAATAACTGCTGCAGCATACGGGCGCCTGGCAAACCTGAGAATAGCGTTCCGATACCTTAATAAGGAATCGTTCAAGACACTGTACACTGTGTATGTTAGGCCCATACTGGAGTATGCAGCACCAGTCTGGAACCCACACCTGGTCAAGCACGTCAAGAAGTTAGAGAAAGTACAAAGGTTTGCAACAAGGCTAGTCCCAGAGCTCAAGGGAATGTCGTACGAGGAAAGGTTAAGGGAAATCGGACTGACGACACTGGAGGACAGAAGGGTCAGGGGAGACATGATAACGACATACAAGATACTGCGGGGAATAGACAAGGTGGACAGAGATAGGATGTTCCAGAGAGGGGACACAGGGACAAGGGGTCACAACTGGAAGCTGAAGACTCAGACGAGTCACAGGGACGTTAGGAAGTATTTCTTCAGTCATAGAGTTGTCAGCAAGTGGAATAGCCTAGCAAGTGAAGTAGTGGAGGCAGGAACCATACATAGTTTTAAGAAGAGGTATGACAAAGCTCAGGAAGCAGAGAGAGAGAGGATCCAGTAGCGATCAGTGAAGAGGCGGGGCTAGGAGCTGAGTCTCGACCCCTGCAACCACAAATAGGTGAGTACACACACAACACACACACAACACACACAACACACACAGCACACACACACAGCACACACACACAGCCCACACACACAGCCCACACACACACACACACACACACACACACACACACACACACACACACACACACACACACACACACACACACACACACACACACACACACACAAACACACACACACACACACACACACACACACACACACACACACACACACACACACACACACACACACACACACACACACACACACACACACACACACACACACACACACACACACACACACACACACACACACACACACACACACACACACACACACACACACACACACACACACACACACACACACACACACACACACACACACACACAACACACACACACACACACACACACACACACAAAACACACACACACACACACACACACACACACACACACACACACACATACACACACACACACACACACACACACACACACACACACACACACACACACACACACACACACAATAGTAGTGTATAGTGATGTGACGTGTGGTGGAAGGCCTGCCTGCCTCATCACACATCCTCCACACTTCCCTCTCCTCCACCGTCCACCATAGGAGCAAGAGACCCCTCCCCTCCCCCGCCACCACCATGAACCACATGCGGTATGTGCCATGCGCCATTTTCCCTTCAGCCTGGGCTCACCATACTGTTCGAGGTATTACAGATGATGAAGCCAGCCAGCCACAAAGCCAGGGAAACAGTGCACTTAACAATGAATGAAGAGGCACATGTCAGGTGTGTGGAGAGTTTCGAGCACTCAACAGGGATGGTCTTATTCGTGCACACGATGGGTGTGGGGGATCACATAGGTCCCCAGCAGAGAGCAGCCCACAGCCTCCACAGGCAGATGACAAATCCAATGGCAACCTCCTCACATGCAATAACCTTCTGCTGACATTTGTATCCACTGCTAAGAGTTCCTTATCTCACATTCCTAAAGCTGCATCACTGTCAACCCCACATTAACCAAAACTTTAGGTCCACCAGCCGCTATACCAACATAAAACACAGCTGATGTATATCAGCCAACACTTAAAAAAAAGTAGCATACCTTACCAAGGCATGGCACCTGATGTGACTACCCCTAAAACACACTCTACGGAATTCTAATACCTGGAGAGAGTTCCGGGGGTCAACGCCCCCGCGGCCCGGTCTGTGACCAGGCGTCATGGTGGATCAGGGCCTGATCAACTAGGCTGTTACTGCTTACTGCACGTAATACAACGTACGAGTCACAGCCCGGCTGGTAAGGTACTGACTAGGTACCTGTCAAGTGCCTGCTTGAAGACTGCCAGGGGTCTATTGGTAATCCCCCATATGTATGTTGGGAGGCAGTTGAACAGTTTTGGACCCCTGACACTTATTGTCTTGTTTCTTATCGTGCTAAAGGAACCCCTGCTTTTCATTGGGGAGATGTTGCGTCGTCTGCCGAGTCTTGTGTTTTCGTAGGGAGCGATTTTCGTGTGCAAGTTTGGTACTAGTCCCTCTAGAATTTTCCAGGTGTATATAATCATGTATCTCTACCTCCAACTCCAACTCAACCCGCACTCCTTTTTTTGGTGGTCCAAGGTTTCATCTATTCGTCTACCACAAATCACTGCAAAACAAGAACAGATAAGTGATATATACACTACATCATGTTCATTATACACGAGACAAGGCAACAGCAGCCACATTCTCCATTCCCTTCACATAATGAATCACCTGATTAAGAGGTTGGAGAAATGAGGCCCACCTAGTGAGTCTCTGATTGTGGTTCCTCATAAAGTGAAGTGGCATCTACTTGTATAGAAAATGTTATTGCAAAATAAGGTTTAGCCAGCATAGGAGCACTAATAAGCAGAGCTATTACATGTTCAAATGTCCTCTGATGCTTCATGTTCCACAAAAATTTTTGCTTGGGGCTAGTAAGGTCTGTGAGCAGATTACTTTCTGTAAAATGTTACCATGCCCATTAAACGCATAACCTCCTTACGGTTCTTTGGTACAAGGTAATTGTCTGTAGTCTCCACCTTAACATTCACTGGGGACACTTTCCTCTGGCCAATTACATGTTTTAGAAAGGTTATCTAGGCTTGTCCAAAAACACTTTTTGCCAAATTAACTGTGAGGAGAGCATCAGTGAGCCTAGAAAAAAGTTTTCTAAGCTGTCTCGCATGTTCTATCTAAAAGTCGCTAAAAATTATAAGGTCATCTATATAACACCTCACTCCAGCTAGGCCATGTATAACTTCCAGCATTCTGTGTTGAAAACAGGAGGGTGCATTATAAAGCCCATCTGCCATTACAAAAGCAGAGATGTCATGACACGTGGGGTTAAAGGTGTCTGATTATAACTCTTCAACAGGTCTAATTTACTTTCATATTAGCTCCTCCCACTGCATCAATGACATTATTCATTCTGGAAAGAGGAAAACAGTCAGCCTTTGTTATTAAATTAACCTTGTTGTAGTCAGTGCACATCCTCATGGTGCCATCTGGCATGGGAACCATTAAGCAGGGTGATGCTCACTTACTCTCGCTCAGTACTATTAAATTATTGTTAAGTAGGAATTTTACCTTCTCCTCTATACTAAGAAGAAAATTATTATAATCATAATTTTTAAAGGGGTGGACCGGTAAGCCAACAGAAGGCCTCGGTCAGATTACCAAAGCTCCAATGGTGGGTTATCATCTGACTAAGACCCACACCAGGAAACACTCGTCCTGTTTCCTGATGAACCTTATATAATTTAACCTAACCTCCTCCATACTTGCTGTCTTGTGTGGCTTCATTCTATAAGGGACTGCCGAATTGGTTCAGTTTCCTTTACATCTATATCATGTGGATTTAAGTTGCTTACTCAAGTACGGGGCATTGTCTTGTGGTCAAATATTCTCTTCATCTTGGTGTGGCTGTTGTGCAGGTTCACAGATGCCAGACGCTTCATGTGAGCCTAAGGGTCTCTGAAAGTGAGAAAATCCTCCGAGTGGGCAGTCTCAAGACCCTCACCAAGCCAGTGCTCTTTCAAAATCGGCATTGGTCACCTTACGTGGTGACCATAGATCAGTTCGAAGAGACCATAGCCTAATGAGTCCTGAGTGCTGTCCGTCATAGCAAATAAAATGAGGGGAATACCTTCACCCCAGTCTTTTTGGTACTTTATACAATAATCACGCAGTATAATCTTGAGAGACTGGTAAAACCGCTCCACAACCCCTTGACTCTCTGGGTGATAGGCGGTGGAGGGTGTCATTTTAATATTAAATTCCCCCCAAACTGTGTGAAAATGTTTAGATGTAAAATTTGACCCCTGATATGTTTGAATTTCCTTAGGGATCCCCACTTGATTAAAAAAAATTCACCAATGCTCTCAGATCATGTGTGTAGCAATTTTACATAGTGGAATAGCTTCAGGAAACCTGGTAGAAGACAAATAATAGTGAGTAAGTACTGGTTGCTAATCTTGGTCTTGGGAAGTAGCTCAACACATTCCACCACCAGCCTGCTAAAAGGTTCTCCGACTGCTGTGATAGGGTTAAGAGGGGCAGGTTCAATTCCCTGATTAGGTTTTCCTACCCTTTGGCAAACAGAGCATGATTCTACATGCTTACCCAATGATTCCCATTCCTGGGGCCAGTGAAAATGTTTGGAAACCTTGCCCATGGTCTTTTTAACAACTAAATGTCCTCCCATGAGGACATCATGAGCCAAGTACATAACTTGCTCCACCATTAGATATTTCATCAGTTAGAGTCTTTCTCACTGAAACACCTGCGAAAAAGAAACATTTAATTAGATGAGAGGCCTTCTCGGTAACCACAGATGACTGAATAGCTTTCAGGGTGTCGTCACACCGATGGGCCTCGATCAGCTGTTCTCGAGTCACAGTCGCCACCCATATGCCAGCTTCAAGACCCCCACTCAAAGTGGGTCCCACCTAGGGTTGTTCATCACTACCCTGAGTCCCCTGCAGGCTAGACTCCAGGAATAGGTCTCCCAAACCCATACATGTATCTTCTCCAGTATCAGAAGAGTCAAGGGGAGGCCCTGAAATTTTACCCTTTGTCATTTTCCTAGTTACTGCACACACTGGAAACCACTGGGACAAGGTGGCCCTAGCTTTTTCCTCCCAACTTTGTGAGTCTGGATCCCTCCAAACTAGAGGTTCTTCACTTTCGAGAAGGCTCATCACATTATTACTTGACAGAAGGTATATCCTCTGGAATATCCTCTGTAATACCTACAGGTAGGTAACCACTCTGGTACAGAGACTCCACCCACAACCTGTGACCTGGAGTCCTAACAGTAAATCCGGTAATCCCTTTGAGAAAAGTATCCAACCTGGTGTGTGTCATCTGACACTGGTAATACACCCCTGCGAAGCAAGGTGTATGTGCTGCAACTGTCCCACTAAGACATAACATCTTCTACCCTACCTTCATATTGGTGCAAGGCCATGGTGGACTTACTTGAAAAGACCTTCATCCGAGGATCCAAAATTTCTGGGTTACCTGATGTTCCCTGAGGTGACACTTTAATACTAGCTACGATATGGGTAGCTGGGATATTTACCTGAGAAACCTAAGAAGCCTCTGCAGGAGGAACATTTCTCAAAATATCCTATAACAAAATAAAAATAAGTACACACTCATAATTGTCTACCACACCCTTTGAGCGACACCACCTGTTGAGAAGTGACATCTTCTCCTTACCGTATTCCACCAAAGACTGCCCTGCCTAAAACTTTAGTCCTCTAAACTTCTGCCGGTGCCTTTCTGACAACATCTGATAAGCAAGTAAAATACCTCCTTTAGTTTATTTTAATTACAAAAGTCCTCTAGAGAACTAACTGCTTGTAACCTTTCACGAGTTAACTTGGGTTCGTGCTAATGTTACCCATTCCTTGACAGGCCAATCCTCGGATCTGGCCGTCATTTCGAACAGGAAAAAATGGTCTGGGTCTTTCTTTAGGAATTTGGAACTAATTTTATGGCTTTGTCCAAAGTAAATGCCTCTACGCTATTTATCGTGGCTTGTTGACAAGCAAACTGCCTCTCCTTGTCTCTTTCTTGATCCATAAGCATTTCTAACTCTTTTTATTACTAGATCTGTGTACGCTCAATCCTTAACCACTCTTTTTCTTCCCCAATTAGGATTAATTTCAACCTTATAAGTTCTGCTTCATTACTCATGTTACTAGAAGTGGGATTTGATTCCGGGTCTTTTACAAGATCCCTGTCAGCACTAAACTCTCCAGAGATGACAGACATTTTGGATAATATTAGCACAAAGCAGTTAAAATCTATAGCAGAAATTATAAATATAAATTAAGCCACACATAAAAGCAAATATACTAAAGAATTATTATTATATTCACAAGGAATTATTATCTCATAACTCCCCAAAATAAACAGAATTGCACACAAAAACCTGGAAAAAAGGGGCTATAGCACCTGCAATAGTAAATTTTCCCCAGATAGTTATTGTTATTAATAACACCATAAAAATCAGCCATGTTGCACACAAAAACAAGGTTTATTGCACCTGTTAAAGTAAGGTACCATTATGATTATTGACTTTCCAGGTTTCAAACTTGAATTTTCACACAAAATTTTATAATTCTCCCTTACTCGGCCCTCATGTAATGCAGAAAGTAAGGCTCCTGGGACTTAAGGCCTTGTTTAGGGGCACAGGTAAAAGTTACATGAATATCATATAAAAAAAGAGCCACCCAGGGCTACTCTAATCAAAATAGTAAACGCTAAACCAGCATTCACCACTCCAGTGGTTTGGTTATCAGAGGGTTCACGCAAAATTCCTTGCTTGGAAAATATACATTTATTACTTCTAACAATATATACACACACTAGATAAACACACCCACATTTCCCTCATCATGTACACCTAAATATAGACACTTAAGGAGCCGGCAGGCTGCGATGTCAAAGCAAAACAAAATACACATTTAAGTATGGGGGTTAGTGCTTAGCGGCCGCCATCCCATACCATATTCTCCTACCGACACCATCTTAGCCAATTTCACCAACCCTCACTCAACCAACAGAGCCGTGAGCACATCAGAGCCCAGGTGAGTATACTGGTTAGCACTAAAGTAGCCTATGGCTATTATGTTCATCATTCATGCCACTCCCACGTCACTACCCACACTCACATACCCACGCTCACATACCCACGCTCACATACCTACGCTAACATACCTACGCTCACATACCCACGCTCACATACCCACACTCACATACCCACGCTCACATACCCACACTAACATACCTACGCTAACATACCTACGCTCACATACCCACGCTCACATACCCACGCTCACATACCCATGCTCACATATCCACGCTCACATACCCACGCTCATTAACCCACACTCACATACCCACATTCATATCCACGCTCACATACCCACACTCACATACCCACGCTCACATACCCACACTAACATACCTACGCTAACATACCTACGCTCACATACCCACGCTCACATACCCACGCTCACATACCCATGCTCACATATCCACGCTCACATACCTACGCTCATTAACCCACACTCACATACCCACACTCATATCCACGCTCACATACCCACACTCACATACCCACGCTCACATACCCACGCTCACATACCCACGCTCACACACCCACAGTCACATACCCACACTCACATACCCACGCTCACATACCCACGCTCACGTACCAACGATCACATACCCACGCTCACATACCCACGCTCACATACCAACGCTCACATACCCATGCTCACATAACCACTCTCACATACCCACGCTCACATACCCACGCTCACATACCCACGCTCATATACCCACGTTCACATACCCACGCTCACATACCCACGCTCACATACCCACGCTCACATACCCACGCTCACATACCCACGTTCACATACCCACGCTCACATAACCACTCTCACATACCCACGCTCACATACCCATGCTCACATACCCACGCTCACATACCCACGCTCACATACCCACGTTCACATACCCAAGCTCACATACCAACGCTCACGTACCCTCGTTCACATACCCACGCTCATACACACACGCTCACATACCCACGCTCACATACCCACGCTCACATACCCACGCTCACATACACACGCTCACATACCCAAGCTCACATACCCACGTTCACATACCCAGGCTCACATACCCACGCTCACATACCCACTCTCACATACCCACGCTCAGATACCCACGCTCACATACCCACGTTCACATACCCACGCTCACATACCAACGCTCACATACCCACGCTCAAATACCCAGTCTCACATACCCACGCTCACATACCCACGCTTACATACCCACGCTCACATACCCACGTCCACATACCCACGCTCACATTCCAACGCTCACATACCCACGCTCACATACCCACGCTCACATACCCACGCTCACATACCCACGCTCACATACCCACGCTCACATACCCACGTTCACATACCCACGCTCACATTCCCAAGCTCACATACCCACGCTCACATACCCACGTTCACATACCCACGCTCACATACCCACGCTCACATACCCACACTCACATACCCGCGCTCATATACCCACGTTCACATACCCACGCTCACATACCCACGCTCACATACCCACGTTCACATACCCACGCTCACATACCCACGCTCACATACCCACGCTCACATACCCACGCTCACATACCCACGCTCACATACCCACGCTCACATACCCACGTTCACATACCTACGTTCACATACCCACGCTCACATACCCACGCTCACATACCCACGCTCACATAACCCATACTCACATACCCACGCTCACATACCCACGTTCACATACCCACGTTCACATACCCATGCTCACATACCAACGCTCACATACCCACGCTCATATACCCACGTTCACATACCCACGCTCACATACCCAAGCTCACATACCAACGCTCACATACCCACGCTCACGTACCCACGTTCACATACCCACGCTCATATACCCACGCTCACATATCCACGCTCACATACCCACGCTCACATACCCACGCTCACATACCCACGCTCACATACCCCAGCTCACATACCCACGTTCACATACCCACGCTCACATACCCACGCTCACATACCCACGCTCACATACCCACGCTCACATACCCACGCTTACATACCCACGCACACATACCCACGCTCACATACCCACGCTCACATACCCACGCTCACATACCCACGTTCACATACTCACGCTCACATACCAACGCTCGCATACCCACGCTCACATACCCACGCTCACATACCCACGCTCACATACCCAGGCTCACATACCCACGTTCACCTACCCATGCTCACATTCCTTCGCTCACATACCCACGCTCACATACCCACGTTCACATACCCACGTTCAAATACTTACGCTCACATACCCACGCTCATATACCCACGCTCACATACCCACGCTCATATACCACGCTCACATACGCACTTTCAAATACCCACGCTCACATACCCACGCTCACATGCCCACGCTCACATACATACGCTCAAATACCTACGCTCAAATACCCACGCTCACATACCCACGTTCACATACCCACGCTCACATACCCACGATCACATACCCGCGCTCACATACCCACGCTCACATACCCACGCTCACATACCCACGCTCACATACGCACGTTCACATACCCACGCTCACATACCCACGCTCACATACCCACGCTCACATACCCACGCTCACATACCCACGCTCACATACCCACGCTCACATACCCACGCTCACATACCCACGCTCACATACCCACGTTCACATACCCACGCTCACATAGCCACGCTCACATAGCCACGCTCACATACCCACGCTCACATACCCACGCTCACATACCCACGCTCACATACACACGTTCACATACCCACGCTCACATACCCACGCTCACATACCTACGCTCACATACCCAGGCTCACATACCCTCGCTCACATACCCACGTTCACATACCCACGCTCACATACGCTCACATACCCACGCTCACATACAAACGCTCACATACCCACGCTCAAATACCTACGCTCACATGCCCACGCTCACATACCCACGCTCACATACCCACGCTCACATACGCTCACATACGCTCACATACCCACGCTCACATACTCACGCTCACATACCCACGCTCACATACCTACGCTCACATACCTACGCTCACATACCCACGCTCACATACCCACGCTCACATACCCACGCTCACATACCTACGCTCACATACCTACGCTCACATACCCACGCTCACATACCCACGCTCACATACCCACGCTCACATACCCACGCTCACATACCCACGCTCACATACCTACGCTCACATACCAACGCTCACATACCCATGCTCACATACCTACGCTCACATACCCACGCTCACATACCTACGCTCACATACCCACACTCACATACCTACGCTCAAATACCCACGCTCACATACCCACGCTCACATACCCACGCTCACATACCCACGCTCACATACCTACACTCACATACCTACGCTCACATACCCACTCTCACATACCCACGCTCACACACCCACGCTCACATACCCACCTCACATACCCACACTCACACACCCACGCTCACACACCCACGCTCACACACCCACGCTCACACACCCACACTCACATACCCACGCTCACACACCCACACTCACATACCCACGCTCACACACCCGCACTCACACACCCACACTCACACACCCACGCTCACACACCTACGCTCACATACCCACACTCACACACCCACGCTCACACACCCACGCTCACACACCCACGCTCACATACCCACGCTCACACACCCACACTCACATACCCACACTCACACACTCACATACCCACGCTCACATACCCACGCTCACACACCCACGCTCACACACCCACACTCACACATACCCACGCTCACACACCCACGCTCACGCACCCACGCTCACATACCCGCGCTCACACACCCACGCTCACACACCCACGCTCACATACCCACGCTCACATACCCACACTCACATACCCACACTCACACACCCACGCTCACACACCCACGCTCACATACCCACGCTCACATACCCGCTCACACACCCACACTCACACACCCACGCTCACACACCCACGCTCACACACCCACGCTCACACACCCACGCTCACACACCCACACTCACATACGCTCACATACCCACACTCACACACCCACACTCACACACCCACACTCACACACCCACGCTCACACACCCACGCTCACATACCCACACTCACACACCCACACTCACACACCCACGCTCACACACCCACACTCACACACCCACACTCACACCCCGCGCTCACACACCTACGCTCACACACCCACGCTCACACACCCACGCTCACATACCCACACTCACACACCCACGCTCACACACCCACACTCACATACCTACGCTCACATACCCACGCTCACACACCCACGCTCACACACCCACGCTCACACACCCACGCTCACACACACACTCACACACCCACACTCACACACCCACGCTCACATACCCACGCTCACACACCCACGCTCACACACCCACGCTCACACACCCACGCTCACACACCCACGCTCACACACCCACACTCAAATACCCACACTCACACACCCACGCTCACATACCCACACTCACACACCCACGCTCACACACCCACGCTCACACACCCACGCTCACGCATACCCACACTCACACACCCACACTCACACACCCACGCTCACACACCAACGCTCACACACCCACGCTCACACACCCACGCTCACATACCCACACTCACACACCCACGCTCACACACCCACACTCACATACCCACAGCTCACACACCCACGCTCACACACCCACGCTCACACACCTACACTCACACACCCACGCTCACATACCCACGCTCACACACCCACACTCACACACCCACGCTCACATACCCACGCTCACACACCCACGCTCACACACCCACGCTCACATACCACACTCACACCACCCACGCTCACATACCCACGCTAACACACCCACGCTCACACACCCACACTCACACACCCGCACTCACACACCACACTCACACACCCACGCTCACACACCCACGCTCACACACCCACGCTCACACACCCACACTCACACACCCACGCTCACACACCCACGCTCGCACACCCACACTCACCACCCACACTCACACACCCACACTCACACACCCACGCTCACACACCCACTCACACGCCCACACTCACCTACACTCACCCACACTCACACACCCACACTCACACACCCACACTCACACACCCACGCTCACACACCCACACTCACACACCCACGCTCACACACCCACGCACACACACCCACACTCACACACCCACGCTCACACACCCACGCTCACACACCCACACTCACACACCCACACTCACACATCCACACTCACACACCCACGCTCACATACCCACACTCACACCCCCAAACTCACACCACACTCACACACCCACACTCACACACCCACGCTCACACACCCACGCTCACACACCCACACTCACACACCCGCACTCACCACCCACACTCACACACCCACACTCACACACCCTCACTCACACACCCACGCTCACACACCCACGCTCACACACCCACACTCACACACCCACACTCACACACCCACGCTCACACACCCACACTCACACACCTACCCACACTCACACACCCACACTCACACACCCCCGCACTCACACACCCACCCACACTCACACACCCACGCTCACACACCCACGCTCACACACACACACTCACCCACACTCACACACCACACTCACACACACTCACACACCCACGCTCACACACCCACACTCACACACCCGCACTCTCACACACCCACGCTCACCCACACTCACACACCCACACTCACACACCCACGCTCACACACCCACGCTCTCACACCCACGCTCTCACACCCACGCTCTCACACCCACGCTCTCACACCCACGCTCACTCACTCACACTCACACTCACACACACACACACACACACTCACACACACACACACACACACCCACGCTCACACACCCACGCTCACTCACACACCCACACTCACACACCCACGCTCACACACCCACACACTCACATCACACCCCACACTCACACACCCACACTCACACACCCACGCTCACACACCCACACTCACACACCCACACTCACACACCCACACTCATACACCCACACACACATACACCGACACTCATACAGCCACATGTACTCATACACCCACGCTCACACACCCACACTCACTCACCCACACTCACACACCCACGCTCACACACCCACACTCACACACCCACACTCACACACCCACGCTCACACACCCACACTCACACACCCACACACCCACACTCACACACCGCTCACACACCCACACTCACACACCCACACTCACACACCCACTCTCACACACCCACGCTCTCATACCCACGCTCACACACCCACACACACCCGCACTCACACACCCACACTCACACACCCCCGCTCACACACCCTCACTCACACACCCACGCTCACACACCCACACTCACACACCCACGCTCACACACCCCCGCTCACACACCCTCACTCACACACCCACGCTCACACACCCACACTCACACACCCACACTCACACACCCACACTCACACACCCACACTCACACACCCACACTCACACACCCACGCTCACACACCCACGCTCACACACACTCACACACCCGCACTCACCCACGCTCACACACCCACGCTCACACACCCACTCACACACCCACGCTCACACACCCACGCTCACACACCCACGCTCACACACCCACACTCACACACCCACGCTCACACACCCACGCTCACACACCCACACTCACACACCCACGCTCACACACCCACACACGCACCCACACTCACACACCCGCTCACACACCCACACTCACACACCCACACTCACACACCCACGCTCACACACCCACGCTCACACACCCACACTCACACACCCACACTCACACACCCACGCTCACACACCCACGCTCACGCACCCACACACCCAGGCTCACACACTCACACACCCACACTCACACACCCACGCTCACACACCCACACTCACACACCCACACACAGCTCACACACCCACACTCACACACCTAGGCTCACACACCCACGCTCACACACCCACGCTCACACACCCACGCTCACACACCCACGCTCGCACACCCACACTCACACACCCACACTCACACACCCACACTCACACACCCACGCTCACTCACCCACTCTCACACACCCACTCTCACACACCCACACTCACACACCCACGCTCACACACCCACGCTCACACACCCACGCTCGCACACCCACGCTCACACACCCACACTCACACACCCACACTCACACACCCACGCTCACACACCCACGCCCACACTCACACACATACACTCACACACCCACACTCACACACCCATACTCACCCACACTAAAACACCTACACTCACACACCCACACTCACACACCCACGCTGCTCACACACACACTCACACACCCACGCTTACACACCCACACTCACACACCCCCACTCACACACCCACACTCACACACCCACGCTCACACACCCACACTCACACACCCACGCACACACACCCACACTCACGCACCCACACTCACCCACCCACACTCACACCCCGACACACACACACCCAGACTCACACACCCACACTCACACACCCACACTCACACACCCACACTCACACACCCACACTCACACACCCACGCTCTCACACCCACGCTCACACACCCACCCTCACACACCCACACACAAACACCCACACTCACACACCCCCGCTCACACATCCTCACTCACACACCCACGCTCACACACCCACACTCACACACCCACACTCACACCCACGCTCACACACCCACACTCACACACCCACACTCACACACCCACACTCACACACCCACACTCACACACCCAGGCTCAAACACCCACACTCACACACCCACGCTCACACACCCACACTCACACACCCACACTCACACACCCACACTCACACACCCACGCTCACACACCCACACTCACACACCCACGCTCACACACCCACACTCACACACCCACGCTCACACACCCACGCTCACACACCCACGCTCACACACCCACACTCACACACCCACGCTCACACACCCACGCTCACACACCCACACTCACACACCCACGCTCACACACCCACACTCTCACACACCCACGCTCACACACCCACACTCACACACCCACTGCTCACACACCCACACTCACACACCCACGGTCACACACCCACACTCACACACCCACACTCACACACCCACGCTCACACACCCACTCACACCCCCCCGCTCACACACCCACACTCACCCACGCTCACACCCACCCACATACTCACACACCCACGCTCACATCAAACCCACAGCTCACACGCTCACCCACGCTCACACCCACTACACCCCACTCACACACCCACGCTCTCACACCCACGCTCTCACACCCACGCTCACACACCCACGCTCACACACCCACGCTCTCACACCCACGCTCACACACCCACGCTCTCACACCCACGCTCACACACCCACGCTCTCACACCCACGCTCTCACACCCACGCTCTCACACCCACGCTCACACACCCACGCTCTCACACCCACGCTCTCACACCCACGCTCACACCCGCTCACACACCCAGGCTCACACACCCACAGTCACACACCCACGCTCACATTCCCACGCTCACATACCCACGCTCACACACCCACACTCACACACCCACGTTCACACACTTACGCTCACACACCCACACTCACACACCCACGCTCACACACCCACGCTCACACACCACGCTCACACACCCACTTTCAAACACCCACGCTCACATACCCACACTCACACACCCACACTCACACACCCACGCTCACACACCCACGCTCACACACCCACGCTCACACACCCACGTTCACACACCCACACTCACACACCCACGATCACACACCCGTGCTCACACACCCACGCTCACACACCCACGTTCACACACCCACACTCACATACCCACACTCACACACCCACGCTCACACACCCACGCTCACACACCCACACTCACATACCCACGCTCACATACCCACGCTCAAATACCCACGCTCACATACCCACGTTCACATACCCACGCTCACACACCCACGCTCACACACCCACGCTCACATACCCACGTTCACACACCCACGCTCACACACCCACACTCACACACCCACGCTCACACACCCACGCTCACATACCCACGCTCACATACCCACGCTCACACACCCACGCTCACACACCCACACTCACACACCCACACTCACACACCCACGTCACATACCCACGCTCACACACCCACGCTCACACACCCACGCTCACACACCCACACTCACATACCCACGCTCACATACCCACGCTCACACACCCACATTCACACACCCACGTCACACACCCACGCTCACATACCTACGCTCACACACCCACGCTCACACACCCACGCTCACACACCCACACTCACACACCAACGCTCACACGCGCTCACACACGCACGCTCACACACCCACGCTCACACACGCACGCTCACACACGCACGCTCACACACGCACGCTCACACACGCACGCTCACACACGCACGCTCACACACACACGCTCACACACGCACGCTCACACACCCACGCTCACACACGCACGCTCACACACCCACGCTCACACACCCACGCTCACACACCTACGCTCACACACCCACGCTCACACACCAACGCTCACATACCCACGCTCACACACCCACACTCACACACCCACTCTCGCACACCCACACTCACATACCCACGCTCACACACCCACGCTCACATACCCACACTCACACACCCACGCTCACACACCCACGCTCACATACGCTCACACACCCACGCTCACACACCTACGCTCACACACCCATGCTCACATACCCACGCTCACATACGCACGCTAACATACCTACGCTCACACAACCACGCTCACACACCCACGCTCACACACCCACGCTCACACACCTACGCTCACACACCCACGCTCACACACCCACGCTCACACACCCACACTCACACACCTATGCTCACATACCCACGCTCACACACCCACACTCACACACCCACATGCTCACACACCCACGCTCACATACCCACGCTCACACACCCACGCTCACACACCCACGCTCACATACCCACGCTCACACACCCACGCTCACACACCCACGCTCACATACCCGCTCACATACCCACGCTCACATACCCACGCTCACACACCCACGCTCTCACACCCACGCTCTCACACCCACGCTCTCACACCCACGCTCACACACCCACGCTCTCACACCCACGCTCTCACACCCACGCTCTCACACCCACGCTCTCACACCCACGCTCACACACCCACGCTCTCACACCCACACTCACATACCCACGCTCACACACCCACACTCACATACCTATGCTCACATACCAACGCTCACATACCCACGCTCACATACCCACGCTCACATACCCACGCTCACATACCCACGCTCACATACCCAAGCTCACATACCCACGCTAACATACCCACGCTCACATACCAACGCTCACATACCCACGCTCACATACCCACGCTCAAATACCCACGCTCACATACCCACGTTCACATACCCACGCTCACATACCCATGTTCACATACCCACGCTCAAATACCCACGTTCACATACCCACGCTCACATACCCACGCTCAAATACCCACGCTCACATACCCACGCTCACATACCCACGCTCACATACCCACGCTCACATACCCACGCTCACATACCCACGCTCACATACCCACGCTCACATACCCACGCTCACATACCCACGCTCACATACCCACGCTCACATACCCACGCTCACATACCCACGTTCACATACCCACGTTCACATACCCACGCTCACATACCCACGCTCACATACCAACGTTCACATACCCACGCTCACATACCCACGCTCACATACCCACGCTCACATACCCACGCTCACATACCCACGCTCACATACCAACGCTCACATACCCACACTCACATATCCACTCTCAAATACCCACCCTCACATACCCACGCTCACATACCCACGCTCACATACCCACGCTCACATACCCACGCTCACATACCAACGTTCACATACCCACGCTCATATACCCACACACACATACCCACGCTCACATACCCACGCTCACATACCCATGCTCACATACCGACGCTAACATACCCACGCTCACATACCAACGCTCACATACCCACGCTCACATACCCACTCTCGAATACCCACGCTCACATACCCACACTCACATACCCACGTTCACATACCCACGCTCACATACCCACGCTCACATACCCACGCTCACATACCCACGCTCACATACCCACGCTCACATATCCACGCTCACATACCCACGCTCACATACCCACCCTCACATACCCACACTCACATACCCACACTCACATACCCACGCTCAAATACCCACCCTGACATACCCACGTTCACATACCCACGCTCACATACCCACGCTCACATACCCACGCTCACATACCCACGCTCACATACCCACGCTGACATACCCATGCTCACATACTTACGCTCATATACCCACGGTCACATACCCACGCTCACATACCCACGCTCACATACCCACGCTCACATACCCATGCTCACATACCCACGCTCACATACCCACGCTCACATACCCACGCTCACATACCCACGCTCACATACCCACGCTCACATACCAACGCTCACATACCCACGCTCAAATACCCACGCTCACATACCCACGCTCACATACCCACGCTCACATACCCACGCTCGCATACAGACGCTCACATACCCACGCTCACATACCCACGCTCGCATACAGACGCTCACATACCCACGCTCACATACCCACGCTCACATACCCACAGTCACATACCCACGCTCACATAGCCACGCTCACATACCCACGCTCACATACCCACGCTCACATACCCACACTCACATACCCACGTTCACATACCCACACTCACATACCCACGCTCACATAGCCACGCTCACATACGCACGCTCACATTCCCACGCTCACATACCCACGCTCACATACCCACGCTCACATACCCACGCTCACATACCCACGTTCACATACCCACATTCACATACCCACGCTCACATATCCACGCTCACATACCCACGCTCACATACCCACTCTCACATACCCACGCTCACATACCCACGCTCACATATCCACGCTCACATACCCACGCTCACATACCCACGCTCACATACCCACGCTCACATACCCACGCTCACATACCCACGCTCACATACCCACACTCACATACCCACGCTCACATACCCACGCTCACATACCCACGCTCACATACCCACGCTCACATACCCACGCTCATATTCCCACGTTCACATACCCACGCTCATATTCCCACGCTCACATACCCACGCTCATATTCCCACGTTCACATACCCACGCTCACATACCCACGCTCACATACCCACGCTCATATTCCCACGTTCACATACCCACGCTCACATACCCACGCTCACATACCCACGCTCACATACCCACGCTCATATTCCCACGTTCACATACCTACGCTCACATACCCACGCTCACATACCCACGCTCACATACCCACGCTCATATTCCCACGTTCACATACCCATGCTCACATACCCACGCTCACATACCCACGCTCACATACCCACGCTCATATTCCCACGTTCACATACCCACGCTCACATACCCACGCTCACATACCCACGCTCAAATACCCAAGCTGTACCACCACACTTGGAAAATAACTCGAGACAGAACTTCCTTACGTTTTACACTTTAAGATAATTTACATTGCCCACAAATGTACAGCATTATTGATAAAATTATTGTATACGATTGTAACAGTTTGTAAAATTATGGAGCACTTCTCCGCTATATATATTACAATGTTATGCAGGAACCTGCATAACAGTCACACACTTCTGGTGGTTATATAGTGATTCACTGCTGGAGGTTATATAGTCATTCACTGCTGGAGGTTATATAGTCATTCACTGCTGGAGGTTATATAGTGATTCACTGCTGGAGGTTATATAGTCATTCACTGCTGGAGGTTATATAGTGATTCACTGCTGGAGGTTATATAGTCATTCACTGCTGGAGGTTATATAGTGATTCACTGCTGGAGGTTATATAGTCATTCACTGCTGGAGGTTATATAGTGATTCACTGCTGGTGGTTACATAGTCATTCACTGCTGGAGGTTATATAGTGATTCACTGCTGGAGGTTATATAGTGATTCACTGCTGGAGGTTATATAGTGATTCACTGCTGGTGGTTATATAGTCATTCACTGCTGGAGGTTATATAGTCATTCACTGCTGGAGGTTATATAGTCATTCACTGCTGGAGGTTATATAGTGATTCACTGCTGGAGGTTATATAGTGATTCACTGCTGGAGGTTATATAGTCATTCACTGCTGGAGGTTATATAGTGATTCACTGCTGGAGGTTATATAGTCATTCACTGCTGGAGGTTATATAGTCATTCACTGCTGGAGGTTATATAGTCATTCACTGCTGGAGGTTATATAGTGATTCACTGCTGGAGGTTATATAGTGATTCACTGCTGGAGGTTATATAGTGATTCACTGCTGGAGGTTATATAGTGATTCACTGCTGGAGGTTATATAGTGATTCACTGCTGGAGGTTATATAGTGATTCACTGCTGGAGGTTATATAGTGATTCACTGCTGGAGGTTATATAGTGATTCACTGCTGGAGGTTATATAGTGATTCACTGCTGGAGGTTATATAGTCATTCACTGCTGGAGGTTATATAGTCATTCACTGCTGGAGGTTATATAGTCATTCACTGCTGGAGGTTATATAGTGATTCACTGCTGGAGGTTATATAGTGATTCACTGCTGAAGGTTATATAGTGATTCACTGCTGGAGGTTATATAGTGATTCACTGCTGGAGGTTATATAGTGATTCACTGCTGGAGGTTATATAGTGATTCACTGCTGGAGGTTATATAGTGATTCACTGCTGGAGGTTATATAGTGATTCACTGCTGGAGGTTATATAGTGATTCACTGCTGGAGGTTATATAGTCATTCACTGCTGGAGGTTATATAGTGATTCACTGCTGGAGGTTATATAGTGATTCACTGCTGGAGGTTATATAGTGATTCACTGCTGGAGGTTATATAGTGATTCACTGCTGGAGGTTATATAGTGATTCACTGCTGGAGGTTATATAGTGATTCACTGCTGGAGGTTATATAGTGATTCACTGCTGGAGGTTATATAGTGATTCACTGCTGGAGGTTATATAGTCATTCACTGCTGGAGGTTATATAGTCATTCACTGCTGGAGGTTATATAGTCATTCACTGCTGGAGGTTATATAGTGATTCACTGCTGGAGGTTATATAGTGATTCACTGCTGGAGGTTATATAGTGATTCACTGCTGGAGGTTATATAGTGATTCACTGCTGGAGGTTATATAGTCATTCACTGCTAGTGGTTATATAGTCATTCACTGCTGGAGGTTATATAGTCATTCACTGCTGGTGGTTATATAGTCATTCACTGCTGGAGGTTATATAGTCATTCACTGCTGGAGGTTATATAGTGATTCACTGCTGGAGGTTATATAGTGATTCACTGCTGGAGGTTATATAGTGATTCACTGCTGGAGGTTATATAGTTATTCACTGCTGGAGGTTATATAGTCATTCACTGCTGGAGGTTATATAGTCATTCACTGCTGGAGGTTATATAGTCGTTCACTGATGGAGTTAATATATGTTATATGAGATATATAATTATATATTTATAATTGTTTATGTTATTATGACAGGTGGTGAGCACAAGAACAACATTACTGAACACTTGGTGCGAGAAGTTGAAGATCTCCAGCAGAAGCTCTTACACCGAGATGAAACTCTTACTGAGAAAGATGTAACAATACAACAACAACAGAATAACATACAACAACAAGAGGAGACTCTTACACAAAGAGATCAGACAATACAAGAGCTACAGAATAAAATACAACAACAACAGAATAACATACAACAACAAGAGGAGACTCTTAAACAAAGAGATCAGACAATACAAGAGCTACAGAATAAAATACAACAACAACAGAATAACATACAACAACAAGAGGAGACTCTTAAACAAAGAGATCAGACAATACAAGAGCTACAGAATAAAATACAACAACAACAAGAGACTTTTCAAGAATTAGAGGAAATATTTGGACTGACAAAAGAAGAAAAGCGTGCATTACAGGAGGAACTTGATAAAGTTCAGGAAGATAAGAGTCGCATTACAGGAGGAACTTGATAAAGTTCAGGAAGATAAGAGTCGCATTACAGGAGGAACTTGATAAAGTTCAGGAAGATAAGAGTCGCATTACAGGAGGAACTTGATAAAGTTCAGGAAGATAAGAGTCGCATTACAGGAGGAACTTGATAAAGTTCAGGAAGATAAGAGTCGCATTACAGGAGGAACTTGATAAAGTTCAGGAAGATAAGAGTCGCATTACAGGAGGAACTTGATAAAGTTCAGGAAGATAAGAGTCGCATTACAGGAGGAACTTGATAAAGTTCAGGAAGATAAGAGTCGCATTACAGGAGGAACTTGATAAAGTTCAGGAAGATAAGAGTCAGATGGAAGCTGCAGCAGCGTCACAGTTACTGAAAGTTGAAGAAAGTCACGCCACTTGTGTGTCTCAAGTTAGAAACTTGACACAACATTATCAAGAAGTTACCAACATAAACAGTCAACTGCAGGTCAACAACACATTGCTGGAGAACGTCACACAACACACTCAGCAGTCACGTGACAAATTGTTACAACAATTATCACAGTGTCAACACAATGTGACGGAAATTAAAAAAATAAGGTTAGTAACATATTTATTAATAAAATATTAGAACCTAGTCAACCAGTTCTCTTCCAGCGCTAAAATATTAAATATATTTGTTGTGATAAAAACATAAATGATGTTATATTGATAAAATAACATAACTGGCAACTTGTTAACTATGACAGTGTTACCAGTGTCTCTGATAAGATGTTTGACAGTGTTGCCAGTGTGTGATAAGATGTTTGACAGTGTTACCAGTGTGTGATAAGATGTTTGACAGTGTTGCCAGTGTCTAGTAAGATGTTTGACAGTGTTGCCAGTGTCCAGTAAGATGTTTGACAGTGTTGCCAGTGTGTGATAAGATGTTTGACAGTGTTGCCAGTGTCTCTGATAAGATGTTTGACAGTGTTGCCAGTGTCTAGTAAGATGTTTGACAGTGTTGCCAGTGTCCAGTAAGATGTTTGACAGTGTTGCCAGTGTGTGATAAGATGTTTGACAGTGTTGCCAGTGTCCCTGATAAGATGTTTGACAGTGTTGCCAGTGTCTAGTAAGATGTTTGACAGTGTTGCCAGTGTCTAGTAAGATGTTTGACAGTGTTGCCAGTGTGTGATAAGATGTTTGACAGTGTTACCAGTGTCTCTGATAAGATGTTTGACAGTGTTGCCAGTGTCTAGTAAGACGTTTGACAGTGTTGCCAGTGTGTGATAAGATGTTTGACAGTGTTGCCAGTGTCTAGTAAGATGTTTGACAGTGTTGCCAGTGTGTGATAAGATGTTTGACAGTGTTGCCAGTGTCTCTGATAAGATGTTTGACAGTGTTACCAGTGTCTCTGATAAGATGTTTGACAGTGTTGCCAGTGTCTAGTAAGACGTTTGACAGTGTTGCCAGTGTGTGATAAGATGTTTGACAGTGTCTCTGATAAGATGTTTGACAGTGTTGCCAGTGTCTAGTAAGATGTTTGACAGTGTTGCCAGTGTGTGATAAGATGTTTGACAGTGTTGCCAGTGTCTCTGATAAGATGTTTGACAGTGTTGCCAGTGTCTAGTAAGATGTTTGACAGTGTTGCCAGTGTGTGATAAGATGTTTGACAGTGTTGCCAGTGTCTAATAAGATGTTTGTCGTGTTGCCAGTGTCTAGCAAGATGTTTGACAGTGTCTCTGATAAGATGTTTGACAGTGTTACCAGTGTCTGATAAGATGTTTGACAGTTACCAGTGTCTGGTAAGATGTTTGACAGTGTTACCAGTGTCTGGTAAGATGTTTGACAGTGTTACCAGTGTCTGGTAAGATGTTTGACAGTGTTACCAGTGTCTGGTAAGATGTTTGACAGTGTTACCAGTGTCTGGTAAGATGTTTGACAGTGTCTCTGATAAAATGTTTGACAGTGTTACAAGTGTCTGGTAAGATGTTTGACAGTGTTACCAGTGTCTGGTAAGATGTTTGACAGTTACCAGTGTCTGGTAAGATGTTTGACAGTGTCTCTGATAAGATGTTTGACAGTGTTACCAGTGTCTGGTAAGATGTTTGACAGTGTTACCAGTGTCTGGTAAGATGTTTGACAGTGTTACCAGTGTCTGGTAAGATGTTTGACAGTGTTACCGTTGTCTCTGATAAGATGTTTGACAGTGTTGCCAGTGTCTAGTAAGACGTTTGACAGTGTTACCAGTGTGTGATAAGATGTTTGACAGTGTCTCTGATAAGATGTTTGACAGTTACCAGTGTCTGGTAAGATGTTAGACAGTGTTGCCAGTGTCTAGTAAGATGTTTGACAGTGTTACCAGTGTCTAGTAAGATGTTTGACAGTTACAAGTGTCTGGTAAGATGTTTGACAGTTACCAGTGTCTGGTAAGATGTTTGACAGTGTTACCAGTGTCTGGTAAGATGCTTGACAGTGTTACCAGTGTCTGATAAGATATTTGACAGTGTTACCAGTGTCTGATAAGATGTTTGACAGTGTTACCAGTGTCTGGTAAGATGTTTGACAGTTACCAGTGTCTGGTAAGATGTTTGACAGTTACCAGTGTCTGGTAAGATGTTTGACAGTGTTACCAGTGTCTGGTAAGATGCTTGACAGTGTTACCAGTGTCTGATAAGATGTTTGACAGTGTTACCAGTGTCTGGTAAGATGCTTGACAGTGTTACCAGTGTCTGATAAGATGTTTGACAGTGTTACCAGTGTCTGGTAATATGTTTGACACTGTTACCAGTGTCTGGTAAGATGTTAGACAGTGTTGCCAGTGTCTAATAAGATGTTTGACATGTTGCCAGTGTCTAGCAAGATGTTTGACAGTGTCTCTGATAAGTTGTTTGACAGTGTTACCAGTGTCTAGTAAGATGTTTGACAGTGTTACCAGTGTCTAGTAAGATGTTTGACAGTGTTACCAGTGTCTCTGATAAGATATTTGACAGTGTTGCCAGTGTCTAATAAGATGTTTGACGCGTTGCCAGTGTGTAGCAAGATGTTTGACAGTATTAAAAGTGTCTGGTAAGATGTTTAACAGTGTTACCAGTGTCTGGTAAGATGTTTGAGAGTGTTACCAGTGTCTGGTAAGGTGTTTGACAGTGTTACCAGTGTCTGGTAAGATGTTTGACAGTTACCAGTGTCTGGTAAGATGTTTGACAGTTACCAGTGTCTGGTAAGATGTTTGACAGTTACCAGTGTCTGGTAAGATGTTTGACAGTTACCAGTGTCTGGTAAGATGTTTGACAGTGTTACCAGTGTCTGGTAAGATGTTTGACAGTTACCAGTGTCTAGTAAGATGTTTGACAGTTACCAGTGTCTGGTAAGATGTTTGACAGTTACCAGTGTCTGGTAAGATGTTTGACAGTGTTACCAGTGTCTGGTAAGATGCTTGACAGTGTTACCAGTGTCTGGTAAGATGTTTGACAGTTACCAGTGTCTGGTAAGTTGATTGACAGTTACCAGTGTCTGGTAAGATGTTTGACAGTTACCAGTGTCTGGTAAGATGTTTGACAGCTACCAGTGTCTGGTAAGTTACTTGACACTGTTACCAGTGTCTGGTAAGATGTTTGATAGTTACCAGTGTCTGGTAAGATGTTTGACAGAGTTGCCAGTGTCTAGTAAGTCGTTTGGTGCGTTGCCACTGTCTGTGGATCTGATAGAGGAAATGAATCATAAGATTTCGGAGGCAAGGTCTCTAGTGAAAATGTACGCTGAATTCACAGAGAAAACAACAGAGTGAGTGGTGTATGGTGGTAGTGTTATGGTAGACACAAGAAGGCCTTGAGTGTGAGTGGTGCATGGTGGTAGTGTTATGGTAGACACGCGAAGGCCTTGAGTGTGAGTGGTGCATGGCGGTAGTGTTATGGTAGACACGCGAAGGCCTTGAGTGTAAGTGGTGTATGGTGGTAGTTTTATGGTACGCTTCAGGTGGCCTTGAGTGTGGGTGGTGCATGGTGCTAGAGTTATGGTAGACACGTGAAAGCCTTGAGCGTGGATGGTGTATGGTGATAGTTTCATGGTAGGCTCGAGGTGGCCTTGAGTGTGAGTGGTGCATGGTGGTAGTGTTATGGTAGACACGCAAAGGCCTTGAGTGTAAGTGGTGTATGGTGGTAATTTTATGGTACGCTTCAGGTGGCCTTGAGTGTGTGTGGTGTACGGTGGTACTGTTATGGTAGGTGCGTGGTGGTCTACAGTGTGGGTGATACATGGCACTAGTGTTATGGAAGAAGCATGGTGGACTTGGGTGAGGGTGGTGTATGATGGTGTTATGGTAGGTGCATGGTGGACTTGAGTATGGGTGGTGTATGGTGTAAGTGTTACGGTTGGTGCATGGTAGCATTTAGTGTGGTGGTGTACGGTGGTAGTGTTATGGTAGGTGCATGGCGGCCATGAGTGTGTGTGGTGTACGGTGGTACTGTTATGGTAGGTGCGTAGTGGCCTTGAGTGTGGGTGGTGTATGGTGGAAGTGTTATGGTAGATGAATCGTGGTTTTGAGAGTAGGTGGTGTATGGCGGTAGTGTTACGGTAAGCATTTGGGGTCTTGAGTGTGGGTGATGTATGGTTGTAGTGTTATGGTAGATGCATGGTGGTCTACAGTGTTGGTGATACATAGCACTAGTGTTATGGAAGAAGCATGGTGGTCTTGAGTTTGGGTGGTGTATGGTAGTAGTGTTATATAGGCACGTTGTTTTCTTGAGTGTGGGTGGTGAAGGTGGTAGTGTTATGGGAGGTGCATGCCGGTCATTAGTGTGGGAGGTTTATGGTGGTAGTTTGGGTGTTGTATGGTGGTAGTGTTATAGTAGGTGCATTTTGGCCTTGAGTGCGGGTGGTGTATGGTGGTAGTATTATGGTACGTGCATGGTGGCTTCGAGTGTGGGTGGTGTATGGCAGTAGTGGTAGAGTTATGGAAGGCGCATGCTGGCATCGAGTGTGGGTAGTGTACGTGGTAGTGTTATGGTAGAGGCATGGTGGCCTTGAACGTGGGAGGTGTGCTTTAGTAGTGTTATGGTAGGTGCATCGTGGCTTCGACTGTGAGTGGTGTATGGTGGTGATATGGTATGTGCATGACAGTCTTGAGTGTGGGTGGTGTACATTGGTAGTGTTATAGTATATGCAAATTGGCCTTGAGAGTAGGTGGCGTATGGTGGTAGTGTCATGGTAGGTGGATGGTGGCCTTAAGTGTGGGGGGCGTATTGTGGTGTTATGGTAGGGGTGTGGTGCCCTTGAGTGTGGGTGGTGTATGGTAGTAGAGGAAGTGTTATGGTTGGCTAGTGGTGACCTTGAGTTTGGGTGATGTGTGGAAGCAGTGGTAGCATTATGGTAGGCACGTGGTGGCCTTGAGTGTGGGTGGTGTATAGTGGTGGTTTTATGGAAAGTACATGGTGGTCTTGAGTGTGGGTAGTGTATGGTGGTACTCTTATGGTTGCCACTTGGAGGTCTTAAGTGTGGGTGATGTAGGATGGTAGTGTTATGGTAGGTGCAGGGTGGTCTTTATTGTCGGTGGTGTATGATGGTCTTGAGTGTGGGTGGTGAATGGTGGTAGTGTTATGGTAGGTGCAGGGAACTCCTGAGTATTAGTGGTGCATGGTGGTAGTGTTATGGTAGGTGCATGGTGGTCTTGAGTGTGGGTGGTCTACGGTGGTAGTGTTATGGTAGGTGTAGGGTGCTCCTGAGTGTTAGTGGTGTATGGTGGTAGTCTTATTGTAGGTGCATGGTGGTCTAGAGTGTGGGTGGAAATGGTGGTAGTGGTATGGTAGGTGCACGGTACTCCTGAGTGTTAGTGGTTTAAGGTGGTAGTGTTATGGTAGGTGCATGGTGGTCTTAAGTGTGCATATGTATGATCTTAGTGTTATGGTAGATGCATGGTGGCCTTGAGTGTGGGTTGTGTATAGTGGTAATGTTATGTTAGTCACGTGGTGGTCTTGAGTGTGGGTAGTGCATGGTATTAGTGGTAGTGTTATGGAAAGCGCGTGGTGCCTTGAGTGTGTGTGGTGTATGGTTGTGTTATGGTACGCGCATTGTGGCTCTGAGTGTGGATGGTGTATCGTGGTATTGTTATTGTTGGCGTATGGTGGACTTGAGTATGAGTGTTGTATAGCGGTAGTGTTATGGTAGGTGCATGGTGGCTTCGAGAGTGGGTTGAGTATGGCGGTAGTGTTATGGTAGGTGCGTGGTGGTCTTGAACGTTGGTGATGTGTGGTGGTAGTGTTACGATAGGTGTATGGTAGTCTAGAGAGAGGGTGGTGTATGGTAGTAGTGTTATGGTAGGTGCGTGGTGGTCTTGAGTTTCGGTAGTGTATTGTGGTAGTTTTATGGAAGGTGCATGGTGGTCTTGACTGTGGGTGGTTTATGGTGGTAGTGTTATTGTAGACTTGTGGTGGTCTTGAGTGTGGGTGGTGTATGGTGGTAGAGTTATGGTAGGCGTTTCGTGGTCTTGAGTGTGGGTAATGTATGGCTGTAGTGTTATGGAAGATGCATGGTGGTCTTCAGTGTGGGTGATACATGGCGGTAGTGTTATGGAAGGAGCATGGTGGTTTTGAGTTTGGGTGGTGTATGGTAGTAGTGTTATGGTAGGCACGTTGTTTTCTTGAGTGTGGGTTGTGAATGGTGGTAGTGTTATGGGAGGTACATGCCGGTGTTCAGTGAGGGAGGTTTATGGTGGTAGTTTGTTTGGTGTAAGGTGGTACTGTTATAGAAGGTGCATTTTGGACTTGAGTGTGGGTGGTGTATGGTGGTAGTGTTATGGTAGGAGCGTGGTGGCCTTGAGTGTGGGTGGTGTATGGTAGAAGTGGTAGTGTTATGATAGGTGCATGGAGGCTTGGAGTGTGGGTGGTGTATGGTGGTAGTGTTGTAGAAGGCGCGTGGTGGCCTTGAGTGTTGATGGTGTATTGAGGTAGTGTTATGGTGGGTGCATGGCGGCCTTGAGTGTGGGTGGTGTATGGTAGTAGTGGTAGTATTATTGTAGGTGCATGGTGGCTTCGAGTGTGGGTGGTGTATGGTGGTAGTCTTATGGTAGACGTGTGGTGGTCTTGAGTATGGGTGGTGTATGGTGGCAGTGTTATTATATGTGCATGGTGACCTTAAGTGTTGGTGGGGTATGGTTGTAGTGTTATGGTAGATGCATGGTGGCCTTGAGCGTGATTGGTGTATTGTGGTAGTGTTATAGTAGGTGCATATTGCCCTTGAGTGTATGGTGGTGTTATGGTAGGCGAATGGTGGCCCTCAGTGTTCTCACTCCCAGGAAGTACTTCATACATACTGCCGCCAAATCATCAGCGTTATCACTCCCAGGATGTTCTTCATAAGTAATGTTGCAAGATTCTCAGTGTTCACTCACCCAGGATGTTCCTCACATATACTGTTGCAACTGACTCAGAGTTCTCAATCCCACGATGTTCTTCACACATACTGCTGCAATATCATAAGTGTTCTCACTCCCAGGACGTTCTTCACACTTGCTGGTGCAACCTCCTCAGTGTTCCCACTCCCAGGATGTTCTTGACACGTAATGCTGCAACATCATCACTGTTCTCAGACAAGAATGTTCTTCACATATACTGCTGCAACATCATCAGTGTTCTCATTGCTAGGATGTTCTCATATACTGCTGCAACATCGTCAGTGTTCTCACTCTCATGATGTTTCTCACACGTACTACTGCAACATCCTCAGTGTTCTCACTCCCAGGAGGTTCTTCACACATACTGCTGCAAGATCATCAATGTTCTCACCAATAGGAAATTCTTCATACATACTGCTGCAACATCATCATTGTTATCACACCAAGGATGTTCTTCAGAAACACTGCTGCAACATCCTGAGTGTTCCCTCTCCAAGGATTTTCCTCGCACATACTGCTGCACCATCCTCAGTGTTATCACTTCAGAATGTAATTCAAACATACTGCTGCAACATGCTCAGTGTTCTCACTCCCAGGTTGTTCTTCACACGCACTGAGCAACATCATCAGTGTTCTCACTCAATGAGTGTTTTTCTCACATACTGCTGCAACATCATCAGTGTTCTCACTACAAGGATGGACTTCACATATTTTTCTGCAACATCATCAGTGTTCAAAGACAAGGATGTTCTTCAAACATACTGCTGCAACATCATCAGTGTTCTCATTCCCAGGATGTTCTTCACACATACTGCTGCAACATCCTTAGTGTTCTGACTCACAGGATGTTCTTTGCATACACTGCTGCAACATCGTCAGTGTTCTCATTCCCAGGATGTTCTTCACACATACTGCGGCAACATTCTCAGTGTTCTCACTACCATGATGTTCTTCACACATACTGCTGCAACATCCTCAGTGTTCTCACTCTCACGAAGTTCTTCACATATACTGCTTGAATATGCAGAGTGTTCTCACTCGAGGGTTGCTCGTGACACCTACTGCTGCAACATCCTCTGTGTCCTCACTCCAAGGATTTTCTTTACACATACTGATGGAACATCCACAGTGTTCTCACTCCCAGGATGTTCTTCACACATTCTACTGCAACATCATGAGTGTTCTCAGTACAAAAATGTTCTTCACAGATACTGCTGTAACATCATCAGTGTTCTCAGTCAAGGATGTTTTCCATATATACTGCTGCAACATCATCAGTGTTATCTCTCCTAGGATGTTCTTCACTCATACTGGTGCAACATCCTCAGTGCTCTCACTCAAAGGATGTTCTTCACACACACTGCTGCAACATCATCAGTGTTCTCATTCCCAAGATGTTATTCACATATACTGCTGGAACATCATCAGTGTTCTCACTCCGAGGCTGCTCGTCCCACATACTGTTGCAACATCCTCAGTGTTCTCACTCCAAGGATGTTCTTCACACTTGCTGTTGGATCATCTGCAGTGTCCTTACTCCCAGGATGTTCTTCACTCGTACTGCTGCACCTCCTTTAGTGTTCTTACTCAAAGGATGTTCTTCGCATATACAGCTGCAAGTTCCTCAGGGTAATCACTCCAAGGACGTTCTTCACTCATACTGCTGCAACATCAATATTATTTTCATTCCCGGAATATTCTTCACACATGCTGCTGAAACATTCTCAGTGTTCTCACTCCGAGGATGCTCTTCACACATAAAGCTGCAACATCCTATGTGTTCTCACTCCCAAGCTAATGTTCATTCAAACTGCTGCAACATACTCAGTATTCTCACTCCCAGGTTGTTCTCTTCACGTACTGCTGCAACATCATCAGTGTTCTCATTCAATGAGTGTTTTTCTCACATACTGTTGCATCATACTCGATGTTCTCCCTACAAGTATATTCGTCAAACATCCTGCTGCAACATCATCAGTGTTCTCACTACAAGGATGGTCTTCACATATTCTACTGCAACATCATCAGTGTTCACAGACAATGATGTTCTTCACACGTACTTCTGCAAAATCATCAGTGTTCTTAATCCAAGGATGTTTTTCACACATTCTGCTGAAACATCATCAGTGTTCTCACTCCCAGGAGGTTCTTCACTCAAACTACTGCAACATCATCTGTGTTCTCTCTCCCAAGCTAATGTCCACACATACTGCTGCAACATCCTCAGTGTTCTCACTCCCAGGTTGTTCTTCACACGTACTGCTGCAACAACATCAGTGTTCTCACTACAAGGATGGTCGTCACACATTCTGCTGCAACATAATCAATGTTCACAGACAAGGATGTTCTTCAAACATACTGCTACCACATCATCACTGTTCTCACTCCCAGGATGTTCTTCACACATACTGCTGCAACATCCTCAGTGTTCTCACTCCCAGGATATTCTTCACATACACTGCTCCAACATCAGCAGTGTTCCCACTCCCAGGATGTTCTTCACACATTCTACTTGAGCATCCTCAGTGTTCTCTGTCCAAGGATGTTCTTCACACGTACTGCTGCAACATCCTCAGTGTTCTCACTACAAGGATTGTCTTCACACATTCTGCTGGAACATCCTCATTGTTCACACTCCAAGGATGTAGGTCACACATACTGCTGCAACATCCTCAGTGTTCTCACTCCCAGGAAGTTCTTACATACTGCCGCCAAATCATCAGCGTTATCACTCCCAGGATGTTCTTCGCAAATAATGCTGCAATATCATCAGTGTTCTCACTCCAAGGATGTTCTTCACACATACTGCTGCAATATCATCAGTGTTCTCACTCGGAAGATGTTCTTCACACGTAATTCTGCAATATCATCAATGTTCTCAGACAACATCACCAGTGTTCTCATTCAAAGGATGTTCTTCACACACACTGCTGCAACATCATCAGTGTTGTCTGATAAGGATGTTCTTCACACATACTGCTGCAATATCCTAAGTGTTCTCATTCAAAGAATGTTCTTCACATGTACTGCTGCAACATCGTCAGTGTTCTCACTCTCAGGATGTTTCTCACACATTCTGCCGCAACACCCTCAGTGTTCTCACTCGCAGGATGTTCTTCACACATACTGCTGCAACATCATCAGTGTTATCACACCAAAGATGTTCTTCAGAAACACTGCTGCAACATCCTCACTGCTCTCACTTCAGGATGTACTTCACACATAATGTTGCAACATGCTCAATGTTCTCACTGCCAAGATGTTCTTCACACATTCTGATTGAACATCCTCAGTGTTCTCAGTCCAAGGATGTTCTTCACACATGCTGCTGCAACATTCTCCGTGTTCTCACCCCGAGGATGTTCTTCACACTCACTGCTGCAACATCGTCAGTGTTCTCACTCCCAGAATGTTTTTCACAAATACTGCTGCAACATCCTCAGTGTTCTGACTCCCAGGATGTTCTTCACACATACTGCTGCAACATCGTCAGTGTTCTCACTCCCAGGATGTTTTTCACAAATTCTGCTGCAACATCCTAAGTGTTCTCACTCCCTGGCTATTCTTCACACGTACTGCTACAACATCATCAGTGTTCCCACTCCCATGATGCTCTTCACACATACTGGTGCAACATCATTAGTGTTCTAACTATCAAGATGTTATTCACATATACTGCTGGAACATGATCAGTGTTCTCACCCCGAGGCTGCTCGTCACACATTGTGCTGCAACATCCTCAGTGTTCTCACTCCAAGTGTGTTCTTCACACTTAATGCTGCAACATCACCAGTGTTCTCACTCCCAGGATGTTCTTCACATATACTGCTGCAACATTATCAGTGTTCTAAGACAAGGATGTTCTACACACATACTGCTGCAACATCTTCAGTGTTATCATTCCCAGGATATTTTTTACACATTCTGCTGTAACATCCTCAGTGTTCTCACTCCAAGGATGCAGTTCACATATACTGCTAAAACTTCCTCAGTGTTCTCACTCCAAGGATGTTCCTCGCATATACAGCTGCAACATCATCAGTGTTCTCACTCCCAGGATGTTCTTCACATATACTGCTGCAACATCATCAGTGTTCTCACTCCCAGTATGTTCTTCGCATATACTGCTGCAACATTCTCAGTGAAATTAAGACACACGTGAAACATCTGGGTATCTTTATTGTAAACGTTTTGTCATCCAGTGGCTTTATCAATACAAATTCCAGGACATAACTTGAAGACAGTAGAACTATGTACAGAAGATGAGGTAATCAGTCCCTCAACCTAGCAGTAGGTGCGAAAAGCACCGTAGTCGTGGAAATTCTGACGCAGGAGCAAGGCTCCTGACACATATATACTAACGTCAGGTGGAAATATGACGGGTAGCAGACGAGGGCATAGTCATTGGTAGGCGGGATTCCCCAGTGGAACTAGGTCCTACCCGAAGAGATGGGTTAGTTGTAGTAGTAGTCGTGACGGTTATGTACATGTCCTCAGAATCAAGATTCCATGATGTTGCAGTGTCTGACAAGTTGTACAAGAATGGTTTACAATGCCGACAAGATGAAATTAGGGCACATGTGCAAAATCTGGGTATCTTTATTGTAGACGTATCGCCATCCAGTGGCTTTATCAATACAAATTCCAGGATATAACTTGTAGACAGTAAAACTATCTACAGAAGAAGAGGTAATCAGTCCCACAACCTTGGAGTAGGTGCGAAGAGCACCGTAGACGTGGAGATTCTGAGTCTCCACGACATACTGCTGGAACATCCTCAGTGTTCTCACTACCAGGATGTTCATCACACGTACTGTTGCAACATCATCAGTGTTCTCTCAACCAGGATGTTTTTCACACATTTTGGCTGAACATCCTCAGTGTTCTCACTCCAAGGATGTTCTTCACACATACTGCTGCAACATCCTGTGTCTTCTAACCCCCCAGATGTTTTTCACTCATTCTGCAGCAGCAGCATCAGTGTTCTCACTCCCAGGATGCTCTTCACACATACTGCTACAACATCCTTAGTGTTCTAAATGCCGGGACGTTCTTCACACATACTCCTGCAACATCCTCAGTGTTCTCACTCCAAGGATGTTCTTCACACATTATGCTGCAATATCCTCAGTGTTCTCACTCCAAGGATGTTCTTCACACATGCTGCTGCAACATCCTCAGTGTTCTCACTCCCAGGATGTTTTTCACAAATTCTACTGCAACATCCTAAGTGTTCTCACTCCCTGGTTGTTCTTCACACATGCTGCTGTAACATCTTCAGTGTTCCCACTACAAGAATGTTCTTCATACATACTGCTGCAACATCATCAATTTTCTTAGACAAGGATATTGTTCATACTTACTGCTGCAACATCATCAGTGTTCTATCTCCAAGAATGTTTTTCACACATTCTGATGGATCATCCTTGGTGTTCTCACTCCAAGAATGTTCTAAAATATACTGCTGCAACATCATTAGTGTTCTCACTCCCATGATGTTCTTCACAAATACTGGTGCAACATCATTAGTGTTCTCACTTCCAAGATGTTATTCACAAATACTGCTGGAACATGATCAGAGCTCTCACACCGAGGCTGCTCGTCACACATACTGCTGCAACATCCTCAGTGTTCTCACTCCCAGGATGTTTTTCACATATACTGCTGGATCATCATCAGTGTTCTCAGACAAGGATTTTCTTCACACTTACTGCTGCAACATCCTCAGTGTTCTCGCTCCCAAGATGTTCATCGCACGTACTGCTGCAACATCATCAGTTTTCTCAATCCCAGGATGTTCTTCACCGTTACTGCTGCAACATCCTCAGTGTTCTCGCTCCCAGGATGTTCATCGCACGTACTGCTGCAATATCCTCAGTGTTCTCACTCCCAGGTTGATCTTCACACATACTGCTGCA
The DNA here is from genome assembly GCF_038502225.1 of Cherax quadricarinatus. Taxonomy (NCBI): domain Eukaryota; kingdom Metazoa; phylum Arthropoda; class Malacostraca; order Decapoda; family Parastacidae; genus Cherax; species Cherax quadricarinatus. Next base: position 83,897 of record NW_027195686.1, on the reverse strand, counting down.
GTATCCTAAGTGTTCTCACTCCCAGGATGTTCTTCACACATACTGCTGCAATATCCTCAGTGTTCTCACTCCCAGGATGTTTTTTACACATACTGCTGCAATATCCTCAGTGTTCTCACTCCAAGGATGTTCTTCACACACACTGCAGCAACATCCTCAGTGTTCTCACTCCCAGGATGTTTTTCGCAAATTCTGCTGTAACATCCTAAGTGTTCTCACTCCCTGGCTGTTCTTCACATGTACTGCTGCAACATCATCAGTGTTCCCACTACAAGAATGTTCTTCACACATACTGCTGCAGCATCATCAATTTTCTCAGTCACGGATAATCTTCACACAAATTGCTGCAACATCTTCAGTGTTCTGTCTCCCAGAATGTTTTTCACACATTCTGATGGACCATCCTCGGTGTTCTCACCCCAAGAATGTTCCAAAATATACTGCTGCAACATCATCAGTGTTCTCACACCCATGATGTTCTTCACACATACTGGTGCAACATTATTAGTGTTCTCACTCCCAAGATGTTTTTCACATATTCTGCTGGAACATGATCAGTGTTCTCACCTCGAGGCTGCTTGTCCCACATACTGCTGCAACATCCTCAGTGTTCACACTAAAAGTATGTTCTTCACACATGATACTGCAACATCACCAGTGTTCTCACTCAGAGGATGTTCTTCACACATACTGCTGAAACATCCTCAGTGCTCTCACTACAAGGATGGTCTTCACACATTCTGCTGCAACATCATCAGTGTTATCATTCCCAGGATATTTTTTACACATTCTGCTGCAACATCCTCAGTGTTCTCACTCCCAGGATGTTCTACACACATACTTCTGTAACATTTTCAGTGTTCTCACTCCCAGGATATTTCTCACACATACTGCTGCAACATCCTCTGTCATCTCAATCCCAGGATATTCTTCACACATACTGCTGGAACATACTGAGAGTTCTCACTTCAGGGATGTTCTTGACACATACTGCTGCAATATCATCAGTGTTCTCACTCCCAGGATGTTCTTCACACATACTTCTGCAACATCATCAGCGTTGTCACTCAGAGGATGTTATTCACTCATACTGATGCAACATAATCAGTGTTGTCACTCCTAGGATCTTTTTCACACATTCTGATTTAACATCCTCAATGTTCTCACTCCAACTATGTTCTTCACACATAGTTCTGCAATATCCACTGTGTTCTCACTCCCAGTATGTTCTTCACATATACTGCTGCAACATTCTCAGTGAAATTAAGACACATGTGCAACATCTGAGAATCTTTATTGTAAACGTTTCGTCTTCCAGTGGCTTTGTCAATACAAATTCTAGGACATAACTTGAAGACAGTAGAACTATGTACAGAAGATAAGGTAATCAGTGCCTCATCCTTGGAGTAGGTGCGAAAAGCACCGTAGTCGAGGAAATTCTGACGCAGAAGCAAGGAGCCTGACTCATATGTATTAACGTCAGGTGGAAATGGGACGGGTAGCAGACGAGGGTATAGTCACTGGTAGGCGGGATTCCCCAGTGGAACTAGGTCCTACCCAAAGAGATGGGTTAGTTGTAGTAGTAGTCGTGAAGGTTATGTACATGTCCTCAGAATCAAGATTCCATGATGTTGCAGTGTCTGACAAGTTGTACAAGAATGGTATACAATGCCGAAAAAACGAAATTAGATCACATGTGCAAAATCTGGGTATCTTTATTGTAGACGCATCGCCATCCAGTGGCTTTATCAATACAAATTCCAGGATATAACTTGAAGACAGTAGAACTATCTACAGTAGATGAGGTAATCAGTCCCACAACCTTGGAGTAGGTGCGAAGAGCACCGTAGTCGTGGAGATTCTGGATCTCCACGACATACTGCTGGAACATCCTCAGTGTTCTCTCTACCAGGATGTTCATCACACGTACTGCTGCAACATCATCATGTCCTTCACACGTACTGCTGCAACATCCTCAGTGTCCTCACTCCCAGGATGTCCTTCACACATACTGCTGCAACATCCTCAGTGTCCTCACTCCCAGGATGTCCTTCACACATGCTGCTGCAGCATCCTCAGTGTCCTCACTCCCAGGATGTCCTTCACACATACTGCTGCAGCATCCTCAGTGTCCTCACTCCCAGGATGTCCTTCACACACATACTGCTGCAGCATCCTCAGTGTCCTCACTCCCAGGATGTCCTTCACACATACTGCTGCAACATCCTCAGTGTCCTCACTCCCAGGATGTCCTTCACACATGCTGCTGCAACATCCTCAGTGTCCTCACTCCCAGGATGTCCTTCACACATACTGCTGCAGCATCCTCAGTGTCCTCACTCCCAGGATGTCCTTCACACATACTGCTGCAACATCCTCAGTGTCCTCACTCCCAGGATGTCCTTCACACATACTGCTGCAACATCCTCAGTGTCCTCACTCCCAGGATGTCCTTCACACATGCTGCTGCAGCATCCTCAGTGTCCTCACTCCCAGGATGTCCTTCACACATACTGCTGCAACATCCTCAGTGTCCTCACTCCCAGGATGTCCTTCACACATCCTCAGCTGCTGCAACATCCTCAGTGTCCTCACTCCCAGGATGTCCTTCACACATACTGCTGCAACATCCTCAGTGTCCTCACTCCCAGGATGTCCTTCACACATACTGCTGCAACATCCTCAGTGTCCTCACTCCCAGGATGTCCTTCACACATACTGCTGCAGCATCCTCAGTGTCCTCACTCCCAGGATGTCCTTCACACATACTGCTGCAGCATCCTCAGTGTCCTCACTCCCAGGATGTCCTTCACACATACTGCTGCAGCATCCTCAGTGTCCTCACTCCCAGGATGTCCTTCACACATACTGCTGCAACATCCTCAGTGTCCTCACTCCCAGGATGTCCTTCACACATACTGCTGCAGCATCCTCAGTGTCCTCACTCCCAGGATGTCCTTCACACATACTGCTGCAGCATCCTCAGTGTCCTCACTCCCAGGATGTCCTTCACACATGCTGCTGCAGCATCCTCAGTGTCCTCACTCCCAGGATGTCCTTCACACATACTGCTGCAGCATCCTCAGTGTCCTCACTCCCAGGATGTCCTTCACACATACTGCTGCAGCATCCTCAGTGTCCTCACTCCCAGGATGTCCTTCACACATACTGCTGCAGCATCCTCAGTGTCCTCACTCCCAGGATGTCCTTCACACATGCTGCTGCAACATCCTCAGTGTCCTCACTACCAGGATGTCCTTCACACATGCTGCTGCAACATCCTCAGTGTCCTCACTCCCAGGATGTCCTTCACACACATACTGCTGCAACATCCTCAGTGTCCTCACTCCCAGGATGTCCTTCACACATGCTGCTGCAACATCCTCAGTGTCCTCACTCCCAGGATGTCCTTCACACATCTGCTGGATGTCACACATGCAACATCCTCAGTGTCCTCACTCCCAGGATGTCCTTCACACATGCTGCTGCAACATCCTCAGTGTCCTCACTCCCAGGATGTCCTTCACACATGCTGCATCCTGCAGCACTCCCAGGATGTCCTTCACACATACTGCTGCAGCATCCTCAGTGTCCTCACTCCCAGGATGTCCTTCACACATGCTGCAGCATCCTCAGTGTCCTCACTCCCAGGATGTCCTTCACACACTGCTGCTGCACATCCTCAGTGTCCTCACTCCCAGGATGTCCCACACACATGCTGCTGCAACATCCTCAGTGTCCTCACTCCCAGGATGTCCTTCACACATACTGCTGCAGCATCCTCAGTGTCCTCACTGCTGCAACATCCTCAGTGTCCTCACTCCCAGGATGTCCCACACACATGCTGCTGCAACATCCTCAGTGTCCTCACTCCCAGGATGTCCTTCACACATGCTGCTGCAACATCCTCAGTGTCCTCACTCCCAGGATGTCCTTCACACATGCTGCTGCAACATCCTCAGTGTCCTCACTCCCAGGATGTCCCACACACATGCTGCTGCAACATCCTCAGTGTCCTCACTCCCAGGATGTCCTTCACACATGCTGCTGCAACATCCTCAGTGTCCTCACTCCCAGGATGTCCTTCACACATGCTGCTGCTGCACTCCCAGGATGTCATCCTCAGTGTCCTCACTCCCAGGATGTCCTTCACACATGCTGCTGCACTCCCAGGATGTCATCCTCAGTGTCCTCACTCCCAGGATGTCCTTCACACGTACTGCAGCAGCATCCTCAGTGTCCTCACTCCCAGGATGTCCTTCACACATCTGCTGCAGTCAGTGTCCTCACTCCCAGGATGTCCTTCACACATGCTGCTGCAACATCCTCAGTGTCCTCACTCCCAGGATGTCCTTCACACATGCTGCAGCATCCTCAGTGTCCTCACTCCCAGGATGTCCTTCACACAACCTGCAGTCCTCAGTGTCCTCACTCCCAGGATGTCCTTCACACTCCCAGGATGTCCTTCACTGCTGCAACATCCTCAGTGTCCTCACTCCCAGGATGTCCTTCACACATACTGCTGCAACATCCTCAGTGTCCTCACTCCCAGGATGTCCTTCACACATGTGTCCTCACTGCAACATCCTCAGTGTCCTCACTCCCAGGATGTCCTTCACACATGCTGCTGCAACATCCTCAGTGTCCTCACTCCCAGGATGTCCTTCACACATGCTGCTGCAACATCCTCAGTGTCCTCACTCCCAGGATGTCCTTCACACATGCTGCTGCAACATCCTCAGTGTCCTCACTCCCAGGATGTCCTTCACACATGCTGCTGCAACATCCTCAGTGTCCTCACTCCCAGGATGTCCTTCACACATGCTGCTGCAACATCCTCAGTGTCCTCACTCCCAGGATGTCCTTCACACATGCTGCTGCAACATCCTCAGTGTCCTCACTCCCAGGATGTCCTTCACACATGCTGCTGCAACATCCTCAGTGTCCTCACTCCCAGGATGTCCTTCACACATGCTGCTGCAACATCCTCAGTGTCCTCACTCCCAGGATGTCCTTCAGACATGGTGCTGCAGTGTCATCCTCAGTGTCCTCACTCCCAGGATGTCCTTCACACATGCTGCTGCAACATCCTCAGTGTCCTCACTCCCAGGATGTCCTTCACACATGCTGCTGCAACATCCTCAGTGTCCTCACTCCCAGGATGTCCTTCACACATGCTGCTGCAACATCCTCAGTGTCCTCACTCCCAGGATGTCCTTCACACATGCTGCTGCAACATCCTCAGTGTCCTCACTCCCAGGATGTCCTTCACACATGCTGCTGCAACATCCTCAGTGTCCTCACTCCCAGGATGTCCATCACACATGCTGCTGCAACAAACTCAGTGTCCTCACTCCCAGGATGTCCTTCACACATCTGCAACATCCTCAGTGTCCTCACTCCCAGGATGTCCTTCACACATGCTGCTGCAACATCCTCAGTGTCCTCACTCCCAGGATGTCCTTCACACATGCTGCTGCAACATCCTCAGTGTCCTCACTCCCAGGATGTCCTTCACACATGCTGCTGCAACATCCTCAGTGTCCTCACTCCCAGGATGTCCTTCACACATGCTGCTGCAACATCCTCAGTGTCCTCACTCCCAGGATGTCCTTCACACATGCTGCTGCAACATCCTCAGTGTCCTCACTCCCAGGATGTCCTTCACACATGCTGCTGCAACATCCTCAGTGTCCTCACTCCCAGGATGTCCTTCACACATACTGCTGCAACATCCTCAGTGTCCTCACTCACAGGATGCCCTTCACACATGCTGCTGCAACATCCTCAGTGTCCTCACTCCCAGGATGTCCTTCACACATGCTGCTGCAACATCCTCAGTGTCCTCACTCCCAGGATGTCCTTCACACATGCTGCTGCAACATCCTCAGTGTCCTCACTCCCAGGATGTCCTTCACACATGCTGCTGCAACATCCTCAGTGTCCTCACTCCCAGGATGTCCTTCACACATGCTGCTGCAACATCCTCAGTGTCCTCACTCCCAGGATGTCCTTCACACATGCTGCTGCAACATCCTCAGTGTCCTCACTCCCAGGATGTCCTTCACACATGCTGCTGCAACATCCTCAGTGTCCTCACTCCCAGGATGTCCTTCACACATGCTGCTGCAACATCCTCAGTGTCCTCACTCCCAGGATGTCCTTCACACATGCTGCTGCAACATCCTCAGTGTCCTCACTCCCAGGATGTCCTTCACACATGCTGCTGCAACATCCTCAGTGTCCTCACTCCCAGGATGTCCTTCACACATGCTGCTGCAACATCCTCAGTGTCCTCACTCCCAGGATGTCCTTCACACATGCTGCTGCAACATCCTCAGTGTCCTCACTCCCAGGATGTCCTTCACACATGCTGCTGCAACATCCTCAGTGTCCTCACTCCCAGGATGTCCTTCACACATGCTGTTGCAACATCCTCAGTGTCCTCACTCCCAGGATGTCCTTCACACATACTGCTTGCAATATCCTCAGTGTCCTCACTCCCAGGATGTCCTTCACACACACATGCTGCTACTGTTACAACATCCTCAGTGTCCTCACTCCCAGGATGTCCTTCACACATACTACTGCAACATCCTCAGTGTCCTCACTCCCAGGATGTCCTTCACACAAGCTACATCCTCAGTGTCCTCACTCCCAGGATGTCCTTCACACAAGCTACTGCAACATCCTCAGTGTCCTCACTCCCAGGATGTCCTTCACACAAGCTACTGCAACATCCTCAGTGTCCTCACTCCCAGGATGTCCTTCACACATGCTACTGCAACATCCTCAGTGTCCTCACTCCCAGGATGTCCTTCACACATAGCTGCTGCAACATCCTCAGTGTCCTCACTCCCAGGATGTCCTTCACACATGCTGCTGCAACATCCTCAGTGTCCTCACTCCCAGGATGTCCTTCACACATGCTGCTGCAACATCCTCAGTGTCCTCACTCCCAGGATGTCCTTCACACATGCTGCTGCAACATCCTCAGTGTCCTCACTCCCAGGATGTCCTTCACACATGCTACTGCAACATCCTCAGTGTCCTCACTCCCAGGATGTCCTTCACACATGCTGCTGCAACATCCTCAGTGTCCTCACTCCCAGGATGTCCTTCACACATGCTACTGCAACATCCTCAGTGTCCTCACTCCCAGGATGTCCTTCACACATGCTGCTGCAACATCCTCAGTGTCCTCACTCCCAGGATGTCCTTCACACAAGCTGCTGCAGCATCCTCAGTGTCCTCACTCCCATGATGTCCTTCACACATGCTGCTGCAACATCCTCAGTGTCCTCACTCCCAGGATGTCCTTCACACATGCTGCTGCAACATCCTCAGTGTCCTCACTCCCAGGATGTCCTTCACACACGCTGCTGCAGCATCCTCAGTGTCCTCACTCCCAGGATGTCCTTCACACATGCTGCTGCAACATCCTCAGTGTCCTCACTCCCAGGATGTCCTTCACACATGCTGCTGCAACATCCTCAGTGTCCTCACTCCCAGGATGTCCTTCACACATGCTGCTGCAACATCCTCAGTGTCCTCACTCCCAGGATGTCCTTCACACATGCTGCTGCAACATCCTCAGTGTCCTCACTCCCAGGATGTCCTTCACACATGCTGCTGCAACATCCTCAGTGTCCTCACTCCCAGGATGTCCTTCACACAAGCTACTGCAACAACCTCAGTGTCCTCACTCCCAGGATGTCCTTCACACAAGCTACTGCAACATCCTCAGTGTCCTCACTCCCAGGATGTTCTTCACACATGCTGCTGCAACATCCTCAGTGTCCTCACTCCCAGGATGTCCTTCACACATGGTGCTGCAACATCCTCAGTGTCCTCACTCCCAGGATGTCCTTCACACATGCTACTGCAACATCCTCAGTGTCCTCACTCCCAGGATGTCCTTCACACATGGTGCTGCAACATCCTCAGTGTCCTCACTCCCAGGATGTCCTTCACACATGCTACTGCAACATCCTCAGTGTCCTCACTCCCAGGATGTCCTTCACACATGCTGCTGCAACATCCTCAGTGTCCTCACTCCCAGGATGTCCTTCACACATGCTACTGCAACATCCTCAGTGTCCTCACTCCCAGGATGTCCTTCACACATGCTGCTGCAACATCCTCAGTGTCCTCACTCACAGGATGTCCTTCACACATACTGCTGCAACATCCTCAGTGTCCTCACTCCCAGGATGTCCTTCACACAAGCTACTGCTGCAACATCCTCAGTGTCCTCACTCCCAGGATGTCCTTCACACATGCTGCTGCAACATCCTCAGTGTCCTCACTCCCAGGATGTCCTTCACACAAGCTGCTGCAACATCCTCAGTGTCCTCACTCCCAGGATGTCCTTCACACATGCTGCTGCAACATCCTCAGTGTCCTCACTCCCGAGGATGTCCTTCACACATGCTGCTGCAACATCCTCAGTGTTCTCACTCCCAGGATGTTCTTCACACATGCTGCTGCAACATCCTCAGTGTCTCACTCCCAGGATGTCCTTCACACATGCTGCTGCAACATCCTCAGTGTCCTCACTCCCAGGATGTTCTTCACACATGCTGCTGCAACATCCTCAGTGTTCTCACTCCCAGGATGTTTCACACATGCTGCTGCAACATCATCAGTGCTCTCACTCCCAGGATGTTCTTCACACATACTGCTGCAACATCCTCTGTTACAAGTGTAATAATGACTGTATTGGCCATTTTATTTACTTTATTTGGTTTAAAATCTTTCTGGTCATTAAAGTAACATTTCACCCGTTTTTATGTCAAGAACATTTACACTAATTTAGTTAGAGAATAGATAAGGCTTGGAGAGACACACAACTGTCTCTGTATATATACTCTGTATGTACTAGGGCACAAGTCAATATTATTCAATCAGAGATACATTAGTTTTTGTATAATCAAAAAATGTCATGTATATCCTAATGTATATATCTTAAATCATTGTATTTTTTTTGTTTTATGGAAGAATATTTAATTTGACTTCGTGTGTGTACAGCCTCCGTGCACGAGACTGCTGGGACCTTCAACATAAAGGTGTGACTGAGAGTGGCGTCTACCAAGTGTTCCCTCAGTGGTAAGCTGTTTACTGAACCTCAGTTAATATTATTGCAGTTAATCTACTAACAATGATGTGTATAATTCTGTCAGTTGTTGAACTCAGCCAACCTGTATCTTTCTCGTATTTAAAAGACATAAAAGCACAAATCACTACTTCGTGTCTTCATATGTAAAATATATGTTAATTAATAATACAAAACACTTAAGAAACAACTTTTATTAGGTAAGAAGCAATAACTCTTATGTGGAACTGGATACAAAGCAATTTCAGATCTTTTCAAAGCACGGAATTAGCAAGTAAATAATGAAGGAGAATTTCAGACAGGCAACCTGAGCCAGGAAACTGTAACAAAGTAAATGTTGGGAAAGCTCAATAATCATTGGCTACATTACTGTAATTTCTTAAAAATAACATTTCATTTTCTTAATATTTAACAAATTTCTTTTCAGCATTTATTCTTGTTTACAATGCAGTTCTGCGCTTCCTTCTTCTCTTAGGACAAGTGACGTATCTGAGCTGGAATATATACAAAGATCTGCATTAAATCACAATATTCTAACACTATTGTAGTTACTCACTTGTTGTACAACTTAAGAAAATATCTCACTGGTTTTTCTTGTGTGGTATGTGAGCCTAAAAATTTTAAAGCAAAATTTACAAATAGATTTTCCTCTCTGGTGATAAATTGTGAATAAATTGTTTGATGAAATTAAGGTAGAAAACAGTGTAAAATAGAGACCAGCAGGTGGAGACCTCACGGTCCTTATAGAGGTATTCTAGTAACTAGGACCAGCTATAGTCTAGTTACTGTACCTCTTATTCTATGTTGATAACTGGTACAGACTTCAAGGTTTGCTTCTGGTATCAACTGACTCCGATAATTTTATCAACTGGAAACAGTGTGTGAAATTATTTCATAATTTATTTATGAACGTTCATAATATTTATGAACGTTCATAATATTTATGAACGTTCATAATATTTATGAACGTTCATAATATTTATGAACGTTCATAATATTTATAAACGTTCATAATATTTATGAACGTTCATAATATTTATGAACATTCATAATATTTATGAACGTTCATAATATTTATGAACGTTCATAATATTTATGAACGTTCATAATATTTATGAACGTTCATAATATTTATGAACGTTCATAATATTTATGAACATTCATAATATTTATGAACGTTCATAATATTTATGAACGTTCATAATATTTATGAACGTTCATAATATTTATAAACGTTCATAATATTTATGAACGTTCATAATATTTATGAACGTTCATAATATTTATGAACGTTCATAATATTTATGAACGTTCATAATATTTATGAACGTTCATAATATTTATGAACGTTCATAATATTTATGAACGTTCATAATATTTATGAACGTTCATAATATTTATGAACGTTCATAATATTTATAAACGTTCATAATATTTATGAACGTTCATAATATTCAATGAGAAAGATGGAAGAAGATTTATATTTCTACTGCAAGAAAACCAATATTATTAATACCTTTCATCTCTAGCTTCGTTCTTTGTTATTTTATAAGTCAAAATTAAAGAGTAAATTTAAGGTGCTGTCTGAAAAGAATTAAATAGTGACAGTAATATTACTGATGTTGTGTACACCAGATTTTTAGCTCTGATAAGTGTTTCTTTGTTATTTGTCAGGTAAACATAATTCAGTATATTTAAAAGTCTTGTTTATACTCTAAAGATTTTATCTTTCTTGTCTGCTCCAACTTAGCTTGTTTCTCAAACTTTTAAGCTTTGAACTGAGACATTAAACTTTTATAGTGAACACAAAGTTCACGCTGCTAGTGGATGGCATACCAGGAGTATTCCTGGAGAGGGTTTCGGGGGTCAACGCTCCCGCGACCCGGTCTGTGACCAGGCCTCATGGTAGATCATAGTCTGATCAACCAGGCTGTTATGCAACCATACGTACGAACCACAGCCCCGCTGGTCAGGTACCGACTTGAGGTGCTTGTCTAGTGCCTGCTTGAAGACAGCCAGGGGTCTATTGGTAATCCCCCTTATGTATGCTGGGAGGCAGTTGAACAGTCTTGGGTCCCTGACACTTATTGCGTTGTCTCTTATCGTTCTAGCGACTCCCCTGCTTTCCATTGGGGGGATGTTGCATCGTCTGCCGAGTCTTTTGCTCTCATAGGCAGTGATTTGTTGTGTGCAAGTTTGGTACTAATTCCTCTAGGCTTTTCGAAATGTATATAATCATTCAACTCCCGCCTGCGTTCCAGGGAATACAGTTTTAGGAACCTCAAGCGCTCCCAGTAATTGAGGTGTTTTATCTCCGTTATGCGCGCCGTGAAGGTTCTCTGTACATTTTCTAGGTCAGCAATTTCATCTGCCTTGAAAGGCGCTGTTAGTGTGCAGCAATATTCCAGCCTAGATAGAACAAGCGACCTGGGTTTGGCATACATAGTTTTGAAGGTTCTCATTATCCATTCTGTCATTTTTCTAGCAGATGCGATTGATACAATGTTTTGATCTTTGAAAGTGAAATCTTCTGACATTATCACTCTCAGGTCTTTTACATTAGTTTATCGCTCCATTGTAAGATTGGAATTTGTTTTATACACTGATATTGTTTTAATTTCCTCACATTTTCCATATCGGAGCAACTCAAATTTCTCAACTTTGAACATATTATTGATTTCTGCGGCTCATTTACAAATTTGGTTGATGTCCGCCTGGACTCTTGCAGTGTCTTCAGTGGTGGACACTCATGCAAATTTGGGTGTCATCTACGAAGCAAAACACGCCATTGTGGCTTACATCCCTGTCCATGTCCCTCTTAGTGAACACAAGGTTCACGCTGCTAGTTGATGGCATAACTCCCACTTAGTGAGCACAAGGTTAACACTGCTAGTGGATGGCATTACTCCCACTTATCGAACACAAAGTTCACACTGCTAGTTGATGGCATAAGTCCCACTTAGTGAGCACAAGGTTCACGCTGCTAGTGGATGGCATTACTCCCACTTATCGAACACAAAGTTCACACTGCTAGTTGATGGCATAACTCCCACTTAGTGAGCACAAGGTTCACGCTGCTAGTGGATGGCATTACTCCCACTTATCGAACACAAAGTTCACACTACTAGTTGATGGCATAAGTCCCACTTAATGAGCACAAGGTTAACACTGCTAGTGGATGGCATAAGTCCCACTTAGTTAACACAAGGTTAACACTGCTAGTGGATGGCATTACTCCCACTTATCGAACACAAAGTTCACACTGCTAGTTGATGGCATAAGTCCCACTTAGTTAACACAAGGTTAACACTGCTAGTGGATGGCATAACGCCCACTTAGTGAATACAAGGTTCACACTGCCAGTGGATGGCATAAGTCCCACTTAGTGAACACAAGGTTAACACTGCTAGTGGATGGCATAAGTCCCATTTATCGAACACAGTTCACACTGCTAGTTGATGGCATAAGTCCCACTTAGTGAGCACAAGGTTAACACTGCTAGTGGATGGCATAAGTCCCACTTAGTTAACACAAGGTTAACACTGCTAGTGGATGGCATAAGTCCCACTTAGTTAACACAAGGTTAACACTGCTAGTGGATGGCATAAGTCCCACTTAGTTAACACAAGGTTAACACTGCTAGTGGATGGCATAACGCCCACTTAGTGAATACAAGGTTCACACTGCCAGTGGATGGCATAAGTCCCACTTAGTGAACACAAGGTTAACACTGCTAGTGGATGGCATAAGTCCCACTTAGTTAACACAAGGTTAACACTGCTAGTGGATGGCAAACGCCCACTTAGTGAATACAAGGTTCACACTGCCAGTGGATGGCATAAGTCCCACTTAGTGAGCACAAGGTTAACACTGCTAGTGGATGGCATAAGTCCCACTTAGTGAACACAAGGTTCACACTGCTAGTGGATGATATAAGTCCCACTTAGTGAACACAAGGTTCACACTGCTAGTGGATGATATAAGTCCCACTTAGTGAACACAAGGTTAACACTGCTAGTGGATGGCATGACGCCAACTTAGTAAACACAAGGTTAATACTGCTAGTGGGTGGCAGAAGTCCCACTTAGTGAACACAAGTTTCATGTTGCTAGTGGATGGCCTAATTCCAACTTAGTGAACACAAAGTTCACACTGCTAGTGGATGGCATAAGTCCCACTTAGTGAACACAAGTTTCATGCTGCTAGTGGATGGCCTAATTCCAACTTAGTGAACACAAAGTTCACACTGCTAGTGGATGGCATAAGTCCCACTTAGTGAACACAAGGTTCACGCTGCTAGTGGATGGCAGAAGTCTCACTTAGTGAACACAAGTTTCATGCTGCTAGTGGATGGCCTAATTCCAACTTAGTGAACAAAGTTCACACTGCTAGTGGATGGCATAAGTCCCACTTAGTGAACACAAGGTTCACACTGCAAGTTGATGGCATAATTCCCACTTAGTGAGAACAAACTTCACACTGCTAGTTTATGGCATAAGTCCCACTTAGTGAGCACAAGGTTCACGCTGCTAGTGGATGGCAGAAGTCCCACTTAGTGAATATAAGTTTCACGCTGCTAGTGGATGGCATAATTCCCACTTAGTGAGCACAAGGTTCACACTGCTAGTTGATGGCATAAGTCCCACTTAGTGAACACAAGGTTCACACTGCTAGTTGATGGCATAAGTCCCACTTAGTGAACACAAGGTTCACACTGTTAGTTGATGGCCTAAGTCCCACTTAGTGAACACAAGGTTCACACTGCTAGTTGATGGCATAAGTCCCACTTAGTGAACACAAGGTTCACACTGCTAGTTGATGGCATAAATCCCACTTAGTGAACACAAGTTTCATGCAGCTAGTGGATGGCATAAGTCCCACTTAGTGAACATAAGTTTCATGCAGCTAGTGGATGGCATAAGTCCCACTTAGTGAACACAAGGTTCACACTGCTAGTTGATGGCATAAATCCCAGTTAGTGAACACAAGGTTCACACTGCTAGTTGATGGCATAAATCCCACTTAGTGAACATAAGTTTCATGCAGCTAGTGGATGGCATAAGTCCCACTTAGTTAACACAAGGTTCACACTGCTAGTTGATGGCATAAGTCCCACTTAGTGAACATAAGTTTCATGCAGCTAGTGGATGGCATAAGTCCCACTTAGTGAACACAAGGTTCACACTGCTAGTTGATGGCATAAGTCCCACTTAGTAAACACAAGGTTCACACTGCTAGTTGATGGCATAAGTCCCACTTAGTGAACACAAGGTTCACACTGCTAGTTGATGGCATAAGCCCCACTTAGTGAACACAAGGTTCACACTGCTAGTTGATGGCATAAGTCCCACTTAGTGAACACAAGGTTCACACTGCTAGTTGATGGCATAAATCCCACTTAGTGAACACAAGTTTCATGCAGCTAGTGGATGGCATAAGTCCCACTTAGTGAACACAAGGTTCACACTGCTAGTTGACGGCATAAATCCCACTTAGTGAACATAAGTTTCATGCAGCTAGTGGATGGCATAAGTCCCACTTAGTAAACACAAGGTTCACACTGCTAGTTGATGGCATAAGTCCCACTTAGTGAACACAAGGTTCACACTGCTAGTTGATGGCATAAATCCCACTTAGTGAACACAAGTTTCATGCAGCTAGTGGATGGCATAAGTCCCACTTAGTGAACACAAGGTTCACACTGCTAGTTGACGGCATAAATCCCACTTAGTGAACATAAGTTTCATGCAGCTAGTGGATGGCATAAGTCCCACTTAGTAAACACAAGGTTCACACTGCTAGTTGATGGCATAAGCCCCAGTTTAAATATTTTATAGAATAAATACTGATGTTTTCTATACAACAATTGAAGAATGCTTCTGTTTGGCTTGAAAATATTACTATTATTAAATTTTATTATAACACAGGTTCTCTCACTGTGAGTTGTATTAATTTTAATTTGACTATTTGTTTTGTAAATTCTTTCCCTTATGATAACTAAAGAATGCATCTTCTGATCGGCATCAAACCCTAAATTTTATTGGATCTTATCATGAAATTCTGTTTTTGCTGTTAATTTTGTTAGTCCCATCAATTTTTTATTTAATAAAAATATGTTTTCTTCAGAAATTACAGAGAATTTTAAATAGGATGTAAATAAGAGAAGAAACTTGAAATAAATAAAATTCCAATGTTTAATTTTGTTTTTAATTTAAACGAGGCAAAACTTTCTTAATTTTTATAACATTATCAGCCAGACTTTTGTTTCCTTTCTCATTAATTACGTTTATTACTCATGATCACCTTGCTTGATAACCTTCATTAATTACGTTTATTACTCATAATCACCTTGCTTGATAACCTTCATTAATTACCTTTATTACTCATGATCACCTTGCTTGATAACCTTCATTAATTACGTTTATTACTCATGATCACTTTGCTTGATAACCTTCATTAATTACGTTTATTACTCATGATCACTTTGCTTGATAACCTTCATTAATTACTTTTATTACTCATGATCACCTTGCTTGATAACCTTCATTAATTACGTTCATTACTCATTATCACCTTGCTTGATAACCTTCATTAATTACGTTTATTACTCATGATCACCTTGCTTGATAACCTTCATTAATTATGTTTATTACTCATGATCACCTTGCTTGATAACCTTCATTAATTACGTTTATTACTCATGATCACCTTGCTTGATAACCTTCATTAATTACGTTTATTACTCATGATCACCTTGCTTGATAGCCTTCATTAATTACGTTTATTACTCATGATCACCTTGCTTGATAACCTTCATTAATTACGTTTATTACTCATGATCACCTTGCTTGATAACCTTCATTAATTACGTTTATTACTCATGATCACCTTGCTTGATAACCTTCATTAATTATGTTTATTACTCATGATCACCTTGCTTGATAACCTTCATTAATTACGTTTATTACTCATGATCACCTTGCTTGATAACCTTCATTAATTACGTTTATTACTCATGATCACCTTGCTTGATAACCTTCATTAATTACGTTTATTACTCATGATCACCTTGCTTGATAACCTTCATTAATTACGTTTATTACTCATGATCACCTTGCTTGATAACCTTCATTAATTATGTTTATTACTCATGATCACCTTGCTTGATAACCTTCATTAATTACGTTTATTACTCATGATCACCTTGCTTGATAACCTTCATTAATTACGTTTATTACTCATGATCACCTTGCTTGATAACCTTCATTAATTACGTTTATTACTCATGATCACCTTGCTTGATAACCTTCATTAATTACGTTTATTACTCATGATCACCTTGCTTGATAACCTTCATTAATTATGTTTATTACTCATGATCACCTTGCTTGATAACCTTCATTAATTACGTTTATTACTCATGATCACCTTGCTTGATAACCTTCATTAATTACGTTTATTACTCATGATCACCTTGCTTGATAACCTTCATTAATTACGTTTATTACTCATGATCACCTTGCTTGATAACCTTCATTAATTACGTTTATTACTCATGATCACCTTGCTTGATAACCTTCATTAATTACGTTTATTACTCATGATCACCTTGCTTGATAACCATCATTAATTACGTTTATTACTCATGATCACCTTGCTTGATAACCTTCATTAATTACGTTTATTACTCATGATCACCTTGCTTGATAACCATCATTAATTACGTTTATTACTCATGATCACCTTGCTTGATAACCTTCATTAATTACGATTACTCATGATCACCTTGCTTGATAACCTTCATTAATTATGTTTATTACTCATGATCACCTTGCTTGATAACCTTCATTAATTACGTTTATTACTCATGATCACCTTGCTTGATAACCTTCATTAATTACGTTTATTACTCATGATCACCTTGCTTGATAACCTTCATTAATTACGTTTATTACTCATGATCACCTTGCTTGATAACCTTCATTAATTACGTTTATTACTCATGATCACCTTGCTTGATAACCTTCATTAATTACGTTTATTACTCATGATCACCTTGCTTGATAACCATCATTAATTACGTTTATTACTCATGATCACCTTGCTTGATAACCTTCATTAATTACGTTTATTACTCATGATCACCTTGCTTGATAACCATCATTAATTACGTTTATTACTCATGATCACCTTGCTTGATAACCTTCATTAATTACGTTTATTACTCATGATCACCTTGCTTGATAACCATCATTAATTACGTTTATTACTCATGATCACCTTGCTTGATAACCTTCATTAATTACGTTTATTACTCATGATCACCTTGCTTGATAACCTTCATTAATTACGTTTATTACTCATGATCACCTTGCTTGATAACCTTCATTAATTACGTTTATTACTCATGATCACCTTGCTTGATAACCATCATTAATTACGTTTATTACTCATGATCACCTTGCTTGATAACCTTCATTAATTACGTTTATTACTCATGATCACCTTGCTTGATAACCTTCATTAATTACGTTTATTACTCATGATCACCTTGCTTGATAACCTTCATTAATTACGTTTATTACTCATGATCATCTTGCTTGATAACCTTCATTAATTACGTTTATTACTCATGATCACCTTGCTTGATAACCTTCATTAATTACGTTTATTACTCATGATCACCTTGCTTGATAACCTTCATTAATTACGTTTATTACTCATGATCACCTTGCTTGATAACCTTCATTAATTACGTTTATTATTCATGATCACCTTGCTTGATAACCTTCATTAATTACGTTTATTACTCATGATCACCTTGCTTGATAACCTTCATTAATTACGTTTATTACTCATGATCACCTTGCTTGATAACCTTCATTAATTACGTTTATTACTCATGATCACCTTGCTTGATAACCATCATTAATTACGTTTATTACTCATGATCACCTTGCTTGATAACCTTCATTAATTACGTTTATTACTCATGATCACCTTGCTTGATAACCATCATTAATTACGTTTATTACTCATGATCACCTTTCTTGATAACCTTCATTAATTACGTTTATTACTCATGATCACCTTGCTTGATAACCTTCATTAATTACGTTTATTACTCATGATCACCTTGCTTGATAACCATCATTAATTACGTTTATTACTCATGATCACCTTGCTTGATAACCTTCATTAATTACGTTTATTACTCATGATCACCTTGCTTGATAACCTTCATTAATTACGTTTATTACTCATGATCACCTTGCTTGATAACCTTCATTAATTACGTTTATTACTCATGATCGCCTTGCTTGATAACCTTCATTAATTACGTTTATTACTCATGATCGCCTTGCTTGATAACCTTCATTAATTACGTTTATTACTCATGATCGCCTTGCTTGATAACCTTCATTAATTACGTTTATTACTCATGATCACCTTGCTTGATAACCTTCATTAATTACGTTTATTACTCATGATCACCTTGCTTGATAACCTTCATTAATTACGTTTATTACTCATGATCACCTTGCTTGATAACCTTCATTAATTACGTTTATTACTCATGATCACCTTGCTTGATAACCTTCATTAATTACGTTTATTACTCATGATCACCTTGCTTGATAACCTTCATTAATTACGTTTATTACTCATGACCACCTTGCTTGATAACCTTCATTAATTACGTTTATTACTCATGATCACCTTGCTTGATAACCTTCATTAATTACGTTTATTACTCATGATCACCTTGCTTGATAACCTTCATTAATTACGTTTATTACTCATGATCACCTTGCTTGATAACCTTCATTAATTACGTTTATTACTCATGATCACCTTGCTTGATAACCTTCATTAATTACGTTTATTACTCATGATCACCTTGCTTGATAACCTTCATTAATTACGTTTATTACTCATGATCACCTTGCTTGATAACCTTCATTAATTACGTTTATTACTCATGATCACCTTGCTTGATAACCTTCATTAATTACGTTTATTACTCATGATCACCTTGCTTGATAACCTTCATTAATTACGTTTATTACTCATGATCACCTTGCTTGATAACCTTCATTAATTACGTTTATTACTCATGATCACCTTGCTTGATAACCTTCATTAATTACGTTTATTACTCATGATCACCTTGCTTGATAACCTTCATTAATTACGTTTATTACTCATGATCACCTTGCTTGATAACCTTCATTAATTACGTTTGTTATTCATGATCACCTTGCTTGATAACCTTCATTAATTACGTTTATTACTCATGATCACCTTGCTTGATAACCTTCATTAATTACGTTTATTACTCATGATCACCTTGCTTGATAACCTTCATTAATTACGTTTATTACTCATGATCACCTTGCTTGATAACCTTCATTAATTACGTTTATTACTCATGATCACCTTGCTTGATAACCTTCATTAATTACGTTTATTACTCATGATCACCTTGCTTGATAACCTTCATTAATTACGTTTATTACTCATGATCACCTTGCTTGATAACCTTCATTAATTACGTTTATTACTCATGATCACCTTGCTTGATAACCTTCATTAATTACGTTTATTACTCATGATCACCTTGCTTGATAACCTTCATTAATTACGTTTATTACTCATGATCACCTTGCTTGATAACCTTCATTAATTACGTTTATTACTCATGATCACCTTGCTTGATAACCTTCATTAATTACATTTATTACTCATGATCACCTTGCTTGATAACCTTCATTAATTACGTTTATTACTCATGATCACCTTGCTTGATAACCTTCATTAATTACGTTTATTACTCATGATCACCTTGCTTGATAACCTTCATTAATTACGTTTATTACTCATGATCACCTTGCTTGATAACCTTCATTAATTACGTTTATTACTCATGATCACCTTGCTTGATAACCTTCATTAATTACGTTTATTACTCATGATCACCTTGCTTGATAACCTTCATTAATTACGTTTATTACTCATGATCACCTTGCTTGATAACCTTCATTAATTACGTTTATTATTCATGATCACCTTGCTTGATAACCTTCATTAATTACGTTTATTACTCATGATCACCTTGCTTGATAACCTTCATTAATTACGTTTATTACTCATGATCACCTTGCTTGATAACCTTCATTAATTACGTTTATTATTCATGATCACCTTGCTTGATAACCTTCATTAATTACGTTTATTACTCATGATCACCTTGCTTGATAACCTTCATTAATTACGTTTATTACTCATGATCACCTTGCTTGATAACCTTCATTAATTACGTTTATTATTCATGATCACCTTGCTTGATAACCTTCATTAATTACGTTTATTATTCATGATCACCTTGCTTGATAACCTTCATTAATTACGTTTATTACTCATGATCACCTTGCTTGATAACCTTCATTAATTACGTTTATTACTCATGATCACCTTGCTTGATAACCTTCATTAATTACGTTTATTACTCATGATCACCTTGCTTGATAACCTTCATTAATTACGTTTATTACTCATGATCACCTTGCTTGATAACCTTCATTAATTACGTTTATTATTCATGATCACCTTGCTTGATAACCTTCATTAATTACGTTTATTACTCATGATCACCTTGCTTGATAACCTTCATTAATTACGTTTATTACTCATGATCACCTTGCTTGATAACCTTCATTAATTACGTTTATTATTCATGATCACCTTGCTTGATAACCTTCATTAATTACGTATATTATTCATGATCACCTTGCTTGATAACCTTCATTAATTACGTTTATTACTCATGATCACCTTGCTTGATAACCTTCATTAATTACGTTTATTACTCATGATCACCTTGCTTGATAACCTTCATTAATTACGTTTATTACTCATGATCACCTTGCTTGATAACCTTCATTAATTACGTTTATTATTCATGATCACCTTGCTTGATAACCTTCATTAATTACGTTTATTATTCATGATCACCTTGCTTGATAACCTTCATTAATTACGTTTATTATTCATGATCACCTTGCTTGATAACCTTCATTAATTACGTTTATTATTCATGATCACCTTGCTTGATAACCTTCATTAATTACGTTTATTACTCATGATCACCTTGCTTGATAACCTTCATTAATTACGTTTATTATTCATGATCACCTTGCTTGATAACCTTCATTAATTACGTTTATTACTCATGATCACCTTGCTTGATAACCTTCATTAATTACGTTTATTACTCATGATCACCTTGCTTGATAACCTTCATTAATTACGTTTATTATTCATGATCACCTTGCTTGATAACCTTCATTAATTACGTTTATTACTCATGATCACCTTGCTTGATAACCTTCATTAATTACGTTTATTATTCATGATCACCTTGCTTGATAACCTTCATTAATTACGTTTATTACTCATGATCACCTTTCTTGATAACCTTCATTAATTACGTTTATTACTCATGATCACCTTGCTTGATAACCTTCATTAATTACGTTTATTACTCATGATCACCTTGCTTGATAACCTTCATTAATTACGTTTATTATTCATGATCACCTTGCTTGATAACCTTCATTAATTACGTTTATTATTCATGATCACCTTGCTTGATAACCTTCATTAATTACGTTTATTATTCATGATCACCTTGCTTGATAACCTTCATTAATTACGTTTATTACTCATGATCACCTTGCTTGATAACCTTCATTAATTACGTTTATTATTCATGATCACCTTGCTTGATAACCTTCATTAATTACGTTTATTACTCATGATCACCTTGCTTGATAACCTTCATTAATTACGTTTATTACTCATGATCACCTTGCTTGATAGCCTTCATTAATTACGTTTATTATTCATGATCACCTTGCTTGATAACCTTCATTAATTACGTTTATTACTCATGATCACCTTGCTTGATAACCTTCATTAATTACGTTTATTACTCATGATCACCTTGCTTGATAACCTTCATTAATTACGTTTATTACTCATGATCACCTTGCTTGATAACCATCATTAATTACGTTTATTACTCATGATCACCTTGCTTGATAACCTTCATTAATTACGTTTATTACTCATGATCACCTTGCTTGATAACCTTCATTAATTACGTTTATTACTCATGATCACCTTGCTTGATAACCTTCATTAATTACGTTTATTACTCATGATCACCTTGCTTGATAACCTTCATTAATTACGTTTATTACTCATGATCACCTTGCTTGATAACCACCATTAATTACGTTTATTACTCATGATCACCTTGCTTGATAACCTTCATTAATTACGTTTATTATTCATGATCACCTTGCTTGATAACCTTCATTAATTACGTTTATTACTCATGATCACCTTGCTTGATAACCTTCATTAATTACGTTTATTAGTCATGATCACCTTGCTTGATAACCTTCATTAATTACGTTTATTACTCATGATCACCTTGCTTGATAACCTTCATTAATTACGTTTATTACTCATGATCACCTTGCTTGATAACCTTCATTAATTACGTTTATTACTCATGATCACCTTGCTTGATAACCTTCATTAATTACGTTTATTACTCATGATCACCTTGCTTGATAACTGTTGCGGCCCCTGCCAAACTAGCGGTTAAATAGTTAACCTGCCGGCCGGCAGTACCACTGGGTGCGTCATCAAACCCAATGTGGGGGCTGCTGAGCCGGCCTTAGAGCAGTAAGAGCCTGAGTGCCTCACGGTACACACCTAAGCAGTAGGTACCTGACCACCGAAGGGTACACGTCTACTGGCTTTAGTAACAGTATGTACCAGAGCGCCTCGCTGTACACACCTAAGCAGTAGGTACCTGACCACCGAAGGGTACACGTCTACTGGCTTTAGAAATATTATGTACCTGAGCGCCTCGCTGTACACACCTAAGCAGTAGGTACCTGACCACCGAAGGGTACACGTCTACTGGCTTTAGTAACAGTATGTACCAGAGCGCCTCGCTGTACACACCTAAGCAGTAGGTACCTGACCACCGAAGGGTACACGTCTACTGGCTTTAGAAATATTATGTACCTGAGCGCCTCGCTGTACACACCTAAGCAGTAGGTACCTGACCACCGAAGGGTACACGTCTACTGGCTTCAACATTAAGTACCTGAACTCCTCAGGGTACACGTCTATGCAGTAGGTACCTGACCACCGAATCGTACCTATCTACTGGCGTTAGAAGAACCGCTCACCGCAGCTCACTGAGTCTGTTGGCCTCAGTTACTTGACGGCCGCATTCAGTGAGCTTGCAGCATGGTGTTCGGCTAGCAGTGTGTCAACCGCCTTTGGAGAGGATTTACTGGACTACCGGTGATGTCTGTGGACTCACCGTCTACGTTGATCAACTGTGGGCCGGAGTCGTCAGATGCTGTTTAGTGGGACATTACATGAAGAAAAGGTTGGAGTGTTACACTGAACTGGGCCAGGACCGTAGTGTGACACTGAGGGACGTACGATGGAGTGGAACACTGAGATATGCACAGGACCGTAGTGGAACACTGAGATGAAAAGGGTGTCGTGGGACGCTGAAGATGGCCTGGTTGTAGTGTACACTGAACAGTGTCGTGTGACTGACTTCGTGTCGTGAGAGGCAGTTGATTGTAATTTATTATTATAAAAATGTTATTTATAATTTATTGTTTTAGCATAGAGATATATATATATATAGTGACAGTAGTGTCAAGAGTTGTACCCTGTGTAGGGTTATTAATTATATTTTAGTAAAATGCTGATTATAATTTATTATAGTAACATGTACATATTATTATTATATCAGTTCAAATACCTCTAGACCAAAGATAGTTGATTTTTATATATTAAAGATTAATTTATATTAATGTGTGTATTTATGTATCCCGAACTCTTTATTACAAAAGAAGTAAATCTTACCATCTTCATTTAAAAATTATTTTTTTGTAATAATAACCTTCATTAATTACGTTTATTACTCATGATCACCTTGCTTGATAACCTTCAAAATTTCACTGATTTATCGTTCGTGAAAGTTTTCATGAGATTCAAATTATTTGTGAATAATTACAAAGAAAACAATGAAAGTCGTCTCTGTGGAAGACACAGATAAATTACAAGTGTATTTAAGTTAAGTGTTGTAGAGAACAGCAGAGAATAACTGATGAGGTATAGAAAGAATGGAGACTTGTAGAAGGTTAGAGAGATGTCACAGCTGGAACAGATACACAGATCATTAACACTAAGTGTAGAGTCTATAAAGAATTTACATTGCTGGAAATGTTTGAAAGAGAGAGAGAAATTAACATAATATTATACTAGAGATGTATACAAAGGAGGAAATAAAAAATGAACATAGTGAAAAAGAGGGGTGTTAAGAGTACAATAGGAGAACATTGTATCAACAGTCATGGGTCTAGACTACTTAACATTCTCCCTCAAGATATCAGAAGCACTGCTGAGAAGTACCTGCTCTAAGTGCCAGATCAATCAGACTGTGATGGATATGTGGACTAGTAGGCAGCCAACAACAATAGTCTTGTTAACCAGGGAAACACCAGAGAAGCCTGGTTCATGGCTGGATTGTGGCAGTAGAAAACCAATCACATGTATAAAAGTTTACTAGTAAACATTAATATCAACATCACAACTATTTACTGACTCTACCATAACAAAACAGTTTACAGATTATTACAACAAAACATAAATGTAAACTTCCCTAAACATGAAAATTTAAGGTCACAATTATTTACACAGTATATATATCCTTAATTAAATATTATTGGTGGAGACTGATACAAGTTGTGGTGCGCTACGACACCACAAGGAAAATAACAGACTGGATAGCTAGATCCTGCCTAGCAAGAGATGCCAGACAATGATGATAATCTTTAATGCACAAGTTCTCTCTAGACTGCAATGTTGACGTACAATAATGACTACTTTTAAAGCAGGAAAAATTACAGATTTAGAAAAAGAACAGAGAAGATTAATTGTTCCTTTAAATTTCGTCAATCACCAGAATTATTGGGAATTTAAAAGTCCTTTCAGCTGAACTCCTTGCAATGTTGACAATGAAAATACAGCATTATTAATAATTGGAAATTTTCAATAGTATTGATCCTAAATGAGACCACATAAAACACTCCTTATAAAAGAGACTTGAAAGTTGTTACAAAATACCACCAGAGATAACCAGAGACGTTGATATTCACTCACCAAGCAGCTGCTGACTTGGATATCTAAGACACAAGTAGAAAGTAGCCAGAAAGTAGCCAGAAAGTAGCTAGAAAGTAGCCTGAAAGTAGTCAGAAAGTAGCCAGAATGTAGCTAGAAAGTAGCCAGAAAGTAGTCAGAAAGTAGCTAGAAAGTAGCCAGAAAGTAGTCAGAAAGTAGCTAGAAAGTAGCCAGAAAGTAGTCAGAAAGTAGCTAGAAAGTAGCCAGAAAGTAGTCAGAAAGTAGCTAGAAAGTAGCCAGAAAGTAGTCAGAAAGTAGCTAGAAAATAGCCAGAAAGTTCCCAGAAAGTAGTCAGAAAGTAGCAAGAAAGTATCCAGAAAGTAGTCAGAAAGTAGATAGAAAGTAGCCAGAAAGTAGCTAGAAAGTAGCCAGAAAGTAGTCAGAAAGTAGCTAGAAAGTAGCCAGAAACTAGCCAGAACGTAGCCAGAAAGTAGCTAGAAAGTAGTCAGAAAGAAGCTAAAAAGTAGCCAGAAAGTAGGCAGAAAGTAGCCAGAAAGCAGCTAGAAAGTAGTCAGAAAGTAGTCAGAAAGTAGCCAGAAAGTAGCCAGAAAGTAATCAGAAAGTAGCCAGAAAATAGAAACAAAGTAGCCAGAAAGAAGACAGAAAGTAGCTAGAAAGTAGTCAGAAAATAGTCAGACAGCAGCCAAAAAGTAGCTAGAAAGTAGCCTGAAAGTAGCCAGAAAGCAGCTAGAAAGTAGCCACAGAGTAGTCAGAAAGTAGCCAGACTGTAGATAGAAAGTAGCCAGAAAGTAGTCAGAAAGTAGATAGAAAGTAGCCAGAAAGTAGTCAGAAAGTAGCTAGAAAGTAGCCAGAAAGTAGTCAGAAAGTAGCTAGAAAATAACCAGAAAGTAGCCAGAAAGTAGTCAGAAAGTAGCTAGAAAGTAGCCAGAAAGTAGTCAGAAAGTAGCTAGAAAGTAGCCAAAAAGTAGCTAGAAAGTAGTTAGAAAGTAGCCAGAAAGTAGTCAGAAAGTAGCTATAAAGTAGCCAGAAAGTAGTCAGAAAGTAGCCAGAAAGTAGCTAGAAAGTAGCCAGAAACTAGCCAGAAGGTAGCCAGAAAGTAGCTAGAAAGTAGTCAGAAAGAAGCTAAAAAGTAGCCAGAAAGTAGCCAGAAAGTAGCCAGAAAGTAGCTAGAAAGTAGTCAGAAAATAGTCAGAAAGTAGTCAGAAAGTAACCAGAAAGAATCCAGAAAGTAGACAGAAAGTAGCAAGAAAGTAGCCAGAAAGTAGCCAGAAAGTAGCCAGAAAGTAGCCAGAAAGTAGCCAGAAAGTAGCCAGAAAGTAGCCAGGAAGTATGTAGAAAGTAGCCAGAAAGTAGTCAGAAAGAAGCCAGAAAGTACTCAGAAATTAGCCAGAAAGTAACCAGAAAGTAGTCAGAAAGTAGCCAGAAAGTAGCAAGAGAGTAGTCAGAAAGTAATCAGAAAATAGAAAGAAAGTAGCCAGAAACTAGCCAGAAACTAGCCAGAAAGTAGCCAGAAAGTGTCCAGAAAGTAGTCAGAAAGTAGCCTTCAACTAGTCAGAAAGTAGTCAGAAAGTAGCCTTCAAGTAGTCAGAAAGTAGCCTTCAAGTAGTGAGAAAGTAGCCAGAAAGTAGCCAGGAAGTATCTAGAAAATAGCCAGAAAGTAGCCAGAAAGAAGCCAGAAAGTAGTCAGAAAGTAGCCAGAAAGTAGCCAGAAAGTAGCCAGAAAGTAGTCAGAAAGTAGCCAGAAAGTAGCAAGAAAGTAATCAGAAAGTAGCCAGAAACTAGCCAGAAACTAGCCAGAAACTAGCCAGAAAGTAGTCAGCAAGTAGCCAGAAAGTTGTCAGAAAGTAGTCGGAAAGTAGCCAGAAAGTAGCCCGAAAGTAGCCAGAAAGTAGCCAGAGAGTGGCTAGATAGTAATCAGAAAATTGTCTGAATGTAACAAGAAAGTAGCTAGAAAGTAACCACAAAGTAGTCAGAAAGTAGCCAGAAAAGAGACAGAAAGTAGCCAGAAAGTAGCAAGAGAGTAGCCAGAAAGTAGCAAAAAAATAGCCAGAAAGCAGTCAGAAAGTAGCTAGAAAACAGCTTGAAAGTAGCTAAGACAGTAGTCAGAAAGTAGTCAGAATGTAGCCAGAAAGTACCTAGAAAGTAACCAGAAAGTAGCTAGAAAGTAGCTAGAAAGTAGCCAGAAAGTAGTCAGAAAGTAGCCAAAAAGTAGCCAGAAAGTAGACAGAAAGTAGTCAGAAAGTAGCCAGAAAACAGTTAGAATGTAGCCAGAAAATAGCCAGAAAGTTGCCAGGAACTAGCCAGAAAGTAGCAAGAAAGTAACCAGAAAGTAGCAAGAAAGTAATCAGAAAGTAGCTAGAAAGTAGCCAGAAAGTACCTAGAAAGTATCCAGAAAGTAGCCAGAATATAGCCAGAAAGTACTCAGAAAGTAGCTAGAAAGTAGCCAGAAAGTAGTCAGAAAGTAGCCAGAAAGTAGCCAGAAAGTAGCCAGAAAGTAGTCAGAAAGTAGCCAGAAATTAGCCAGAAAGTAGTCAGAAAGTAGCCAGAAAGTAGCCAGAAAGTAGCCAGAAAGTAGCCAGAAAGTTGCCAGAAAGTGGCCAGAAAGTAGTCAGAAAATAGCCAGAAAGTAGCCAAAAAGTAGCAAGAAAGTAGACAGAAAGTAGCTAGAAAATAGCCAGAAAGTTGCCAGAAAGTAGTCAGAAAGCAGCCAGAAAGTTGCCAGAAAGTAGCCAGAGAGCAACCAGAAAGTAGCCAGAGAGTAGTCAGAAAGTAGCCAGAAACTAGGAGAAAGTAGCCAGAAAGTAGTCAGAAAGTAGCCAGAAAGTAGCCAGAAAGCAGTCAGAAAGTAGACAGAAAGTAGTAAGAAAGTAGCCATAAAGTAGCCATAAAGTAGCCATAAAGTAGCCATAAAGTAGTCAGAAAGTAGTCAGAAAGTAGTCAGAAAGTAGCTAGAAAGTAGCCAGAAAGTAGTCAGAAAGTAGCCAGAAAGTAGTCAGAAAGTAGCCAGAAAGTAGAGAGAAAGTAGTCAGAAAGTAACCAGAAAGTAGCCAGAAAGTAGTCAGAAAGTAGCTAGAAAGTAGCCAGAAATTAGCCAGAAAGTAGCCAGAAAGTAGCGAGAAAGTAGCCAGAAAGTAGCTAGGAAGTAGCCAGAAAGTAGTGAAGAACTAGCCAGAAAATAGCCAGAAAGTAGCTAAGAAAGTAGTCAGAAAGCAGTCAGAAAGTAGCCAGAAAGTAGCTAGAATGTAACCAGAAAGTAGCCAGAAAGTAGCCACAAAGTAGTCAGAAAGTAGCCTGAAACTAGCCAGAAACTAGCCAGAAAGTAGCCAGAAAGTAGTCAGAAAGTAGCCAGAAACTAGCCAGAAAGTAGCCAGAAACTAGCCAGAAAGTAGCCAGAAAGTATTCAGAGAGTAGCCTTCAAGTTGTCAGAAAGTAGCCAGAAAGTAGCCAGAAAGTAGTCAGGAAGTAGCCAGAAATTAGCCTGAAAGTAGCCAAAAAATTGTCAGAAAGTAGCCAGAAAGTAGTCCGAAAGTAGTCAGAAAGTAGCCGGAAAGCAGGCAGAAAGTTGCCAGAAAGTAGTCAGAAAGTATCCAGAAAGTAGACAGAAAGTAGGCAGAAAGTAGCCAGAAAGTAGCCAGAAAGTAGCCAGAAAGTAGCCAGAAAGTATCTGTTGCAAAGATCTGTTTGTGACTTGAAAAAGCCCACTGTGTGGGTGAAACGTTGTCAATAAAGGATCACATTATACTGCATATGTGTTTATATTTCCAGGCAGAAAGTAGCCAGAAAGTAGCCAGAGTAAAGAATAAAGTTTATCTTAATTACGAACGTCACTTCTGACTGACTTAAAATGTATTATACAGAAACAGAACTGCAGCAGAAACTTAAAGTGAAACTAACTGCTATTACTTTTACATACATGGAGTGGGATGGAGTGTGGTGGAGTGTGGAAGGGAGTGGTGGAGTGTGGTGGAGTGTGGTGGAGTGTAGTGGAGTGGGATGGAATAAGGTGAAGAGGAATTATATATCATATGTCAACCACAATACCTTATCGTAATATTAAGTATACTTGAAGGTCAAACTTTTAATTGTTACAAGAATTTGTATCTTCCTTATTCGGTTTACTTATGATGTGAGAAAACCTTTACAAATCAGTTTCAGTTGTTCATCAGTTCTCATGTGCATGAGAAGCTTCATCTGTCTTCAAACCTTCAACTCTTGATGCAGCTTCGTCATGTGCATGAGAAGCTTCATCTGTCTTCAAACCTTCAACTCTTGATGCAGCTTCGTCATGTGCATGAGAAGCTTCATCTGCAGCTTCTTGTGCAAAAACCTTTGTCAACTCTTTATGCAGCTTCGTCATGTGCATGAGAAACCTCTTCTGATTGTCTTCAAACCTTCAACTCTTGATGCAGCTTCGTCATGTGCATGAGAAACCTCTTCTGATTGTCTTCAAACCTTCAACTCTTGATGCAGCTTCGTCATGTGCATGAGAAACCTCTTCTGATTGTCTTCAAACCTTCAACTCTTGATGCAGCTTCGTCATGTGCATGAGAAACCTCTTCTGATTGTCTTCAAACCTTCAACTCTTGATGCAGCTTCGTCATGTGCATGAGAAGCTTCATCTGTCTTCAAACCTTCAACTCTTGATGCAGCTTCGTCATGTGCATGAGAAACCTCTTCTGATTGTCTTCAAACCTTCAACTCTTGATGCAGCTTCGTCATGTGCATGAGAAACCTCTTCTGATTGTCTTCAAACCTTCAACTCTTGATGCAGCTTCGTCATGTGCATGAGAAACCTCTTCTGATTGTCTTCAAACCTTCAACTCTTGATGCAGCTTCGTCATGTGCATGAGAAACCTCTTCTGATTGTCTTCAAACCTTCAACTCTTGATGCAGCTTCGTCATGTGCATGAGAAACCTCTTCTGATTGTCTTCAAACCTTCAACTCTTGATGCAGCTTCGTCATGTGCATTAGAAACCTCTTCTGATTGTCTTCAAACCTTCAACTCTTGAGTATCTTACTTGGAAGAAACTTATAATTGTTATGTTACTTGACAGTGTAGGTTACAGTATCAAACACAACACTGCCTCAACTGACCTTGTATGGTGACTCATACCTCATACCTGGATGTTACTTGACAGTGTAGGTTACAGTATCAAACACTACACTGCCTCAACTGACCTTGTATGGTGACTCATACCTCCTACCTGAATGTTACTTGCCAGTGTAGGTGCCAGTATCAAACACTACACTGTCTCAACTGACCTTGTATGGTGACTCATACCTCCTACCTGAATGTTACTTGCCAGTGTAGGTGCCAGTATCAAACACTACACTGTCTCAACTGACCTTGTATGGTGACTCATACCTCATACCTGGATGTTACTTGACAGTGTAGGTTACAGTATCAAACACAACACTGTCTCAACTGACCTTGTATGGTGACTCATACCTCATACCTGGATGTTACTTGACAGTGTAGGTTACAGTATCAAACACTACACTGTCTCAACTGACCTTGTGTGGTGACTCATACCTCATACCTGGATGTTACTTGACAGTGTAGGTTACAGTATCAAACACTACACTGCCTCAGCTGTCCTTGTATGGTGACTCATACCTCATACCTGAATGTTACTTGCCAGTGTAGGTGACAGTATCAAACACTACACTGTCTCAACTGACCTTGTATGGTGACTCATACCTCATACCTGGATGTTACTTGACAGTGTAGGTTACAGTATCAAACACTACACTGCCTCAGCTGTCCTTGTATGGTGACTCATATCTGGATGTTACTTGACAGTGTAGGTTACAGTATCAAACACTACACTGCCTCAGCTGTCCTTGTATGGTGACTCATACCTCATACCTGGATGTTACTTGACAGTGTGGGTGACAGTATCAAACACTACACTGCCTCAGCTGTCCTTGTATGGTGACTCATATCTGAATGTTACTTGACAGTGTAGGTGACAGTATGAAACACAACACTGTCTTAGCTGACCTTCTATGGTGATTTATACCTCATACCTGGACGTTACTTACAGTGTAGGTGACGGTATCAAACACTACACTGCCTCAGCTGCCCTTGTATGGTGTCTCATACCTCATACCTGAATGTTATTTGGCAGTGTAGGTGACAGTATCAAACACTACACTGCCTAAGCTGACCTTGTATGGTGACTCATATTTCATACCTGGAAATTTCTTGACAGCATAGGTGACAGTATCAAACACTACACTGCCTAAGCTGACCTTGTATGATGACTCATATTTCATACCTGGAAATTTCTTGACAGCATAGGTGACAGTATCAAACACTACACTGCCTAAGCTGACCTTGTATGATGACTCATATTTCATACCTGGAAATTTCTTGACAGCATAGGTGACAGTATCAAACACTACACTGCCTCAGCTGATCTTGTGTTGTGACTCATACCTCATATGTGGATGTTACTTGAGAGTGTAGGTGACAGTATCAAACACTACACTGTCTCAGCTGACCTTGTATAGTGACTCATACCTCATACCTGGATGCACAGTGTCAATGTCTTAATAATAGACATATTCCGAGTGTATTTATAATAAAAAAATTGTCAGTTTTGCAGGAGGTGTGAGTGTGTTGTGTGAGATGCAAGAAGAACACATGTGGACGGTGTTCCTCGTCCGCCGGCGCCAGACTCCACAAGTGAACTTCACCAGGACCTGGCAAGACTACAAGACTGGCTTCGGTGACCCAAGTGGAGAATATTGGTTGGGTAAGTCCTGTTATCTTGTAGTTCACTCTGATGTGTTGTAGCTCATGAAACTCCATGTTGTAGTTCATGTAACACCATGTGTTGTGTTGTAGTTCAAATATCTCAGAATTGAAATTCATGCTGTTCTCAATGTTGTGTTGTAGTTCACGCAACTCTGTGTTTATGTTCATGCAGCTTCCTGTGTTGTATTTTAGTAGGTATTGTTCTGTGTTGCAAGGTAGTTCTTGGAGTTTTCTATGTCGTGGTGTAACACTTTGTGTCGTATTGTAGTTCATGTAGCTCTCTATGTCGAGTTGTAGTTCAGATAGATCTCTGTGTTGTAGTGTAGTTCAAGTACCTCTATGTTTTGTGTTGTAATTTGTGTAATTCATGTAGTTCTGTGTTGTGTTGTAGTTCATTTACCACTGTGAGTTATGTTGTAGTTCATTTATCACTGTGAGTTGTGTTGTAGTTCATTTACCACTGTGAGTTGTGTTGTAGTTCATTTACCACTGTGAGTTGTGTGGTAGTTCATTTACCACTGTGAGTTGTGTTGTAGTTAATTTATCACTGTGAGTTATGTTGTAGTTCTGTGTTGTGTTGTAGTTCATTTACCACTGTGAGTTGAGTTGTAGTTCATTTACCACTGTGAGTTGTGTTGTAGTTCATTTATCACTGTGAGTTATGTTGTAGTTCTGTGTTGTGTTGTAGTTCATTTACCACTGTGAGTTGAGTTGTAGTTCATTTACCATTGTGAGTTGTGTTGTAGTTAATTTATCACTGTGAGTTATGTTGTAGTTCTGCGTTGTGTTGTAGTTCATTTACCACTGTGAGTTGTGTTGTAGTTCATTTACCACTGTGAGTTGTGTTGTAGTTCATTTACCATTGTGAGTTGTGTTTTGACCCCCGAAACTCTCACTAGGTACACTCCAGGTAGTATTATGTTGTGTTCACGTAGATGTCTCTTGTTGTAGTTCCTGTAGCTCTTTGCAGTGTTTTTCTGGTTCATGTAGCCCTCTGTGTTGTTTTGAAGTTCATTTAACTTTCTGTGTTGTGTTGTAGTTCATGTAGCTCTCTGTGTTGTGTTGTAGTTCATGTAGCTCTCTGTGTTGTGTTGTAGTTCATGTAGCTCTCTGTGTTGTGTTGTAGTTCATGTAGCTCTCTGTGTTGTGTTGTAGTTCATGTAGCTCTCTGTGTTGTGTTGTAGTTCATGTAGCTCTCTGTGTTGTGTTGTAGTTCATGTAGGTCTCTGTGTTGTGTTGTAGTTCATGTAGCTCTCTGTGTTGTGTTGTAGTTCATGTAGCTCTCTGTGTTGTGTTGTAGTTCATGTAGGTCTGTGTTGTGTTGTAGTTCATGTAGCTCTCTGTGTTGTGTTGTAGTTCATGTAGCTCTCTGTGTTGTGTTGTAGTTCATGTTGCTCTCTGTGTTGTGTTATAGTTTTATGTAGCTCTCTGTGTTGTGTTGTAGTTCATGTAGCTCTCTGTGTTGTGTTGTAGTTCATG
The DNA here is from genome assembly GCF_038502225.1 of Cherax quadricarinatus. NCBI lineage: Eukaryota > Metazoa > Arthropoda > Malacostraca > Decapoda > Parastacidae > Cherax > Cherax quadricarinatus. The sequence continues at coordinate 50,291 of NW_027195686.1, read as the reverse complement.
TAGCTCTCTGTGTTGTGTTGTAGTTCATTTAACTCTCTGTGTTGTGTCTTAGTTCATGTAGCTCTCTGTGTTTTGTTGTAGTTCATGTAGCTCTCTGTGTTTTGTTTTAGTTCAAGTAGCTCTCTGTGTTGTGTCTTAGTTCATGTAGCTCTCTGTGTTGTGTTGTAGTTCATGTAGCTCTCTGTGTTGTGTTGTAGTTCATGCAGCTCTCTGTGTTGTGTCTTAGTTCATGTAGCTCTCTGTGTTGTGTTGTAGTTCATGTAGCTCTCTGTGTTGTGTTGTAGTTCATGTAGCTCTGTGTTTGTGTAGTTCATGTAGTTCTCTGTGTTGTGTTATAGCTGTAGCTCTCTGTTGTGTTGCAGTTCTTTTAACTTTCTATGTTGTGTTGTATTTCATGTAGCTCTCTGTGTTGTGTTGTAGTTCATGTATCTCTCTGTGTTGCGTCTTAATTCATGTAGTTCTCTGTGTTGAGTTGTGTTGCAGTTCATGTTGTGCTATAGCTCTCTGTGTTGTGTTGTAGTTCATGTAGCTCTCTGTGTTGTGTTGTAGTTCATGTAGCTCTCTGTGTTGTGTTGTAGTTCATGTAGCTCTCTGTGTTGTGTTGTAGTTCATGTAGCTCTCTGTGTTGTGTTGTAGTTCATGTAGCTCTCTGTGTTGTGTTGTAGTTCATGTAGCTCTCTGTGTTGTGTTGTAGTTCATGTAGCTCTCTGTGTTGTGTTGTAGTTCATGTAGCTCTCTGTGTTGTGTTGTAGTTCATGTAGCTCTCTGTGTTGTGTTGTAGTTCATGTAGCTCTCTGTGTTGTGTTGTAGTTCATGTAGCTCTCTGTGTTGTGTTGTAGTTCATGTAGCTCTCTGTGTTGTGTTGTAGTTCATGCAGCTCTCTGTGTTGTGTCTTAGTTTATAAAGCTCACTGTGTTGCGTTGTTGTTAATGTAGCTCTCTGTGTTGTGTTGTAGTTCATGTAGCTCTGTGTTGTGTTGTAGTTCATGTAGCTCTCTGTGTTGTGTTGTAGTTCATATAGCTCTCTGTGTTGTGTTGTAGTTCATGTAGCTCTCTGTCTTGTGTTGTAGTTCATGTAGCTCTGTTGTATTGCAGCTCATTCAGCTCTCTGAGTTGTGTTGTAGTTCATTTAACTTTCTGTGTTGTGTTGTAGTTCATGTAGCTCTCTGTCTTGTGTTGTAGTTCATGTAGCTCTGTTGTATTCCAGCTCATGCAGCTCTCTGTGTTGTGTTGTAGTTCATGTATCTCTCTGTGTTGCGTCTTAATTCATGTAGTTCTCTGTGTTGAGTTGTGTTGCAGTTCATGTGGCTCTGTTGTGTTGCAGCTCATGCAGCTCTGTGTGTTTTGTTGTAGTTCTTGTAGCTCTGTGTTGTGTTGTAGTTCATGTAGCTCTCTGTGTTGTGTTGTAGTTCATGTAGCTCTCTGTGTTGTGTTGTAGTTCATATAGCTCTCTGTGTTGTGTTGTAGTTCATGTAGCTCTCTGTGTTGTGTTGTAGTTCATGTAGCTCTCTGTGTTGTGTTGTAGTTCATGTAGCTCTCTGTGTTGTGTTGTAGTTCATGTAGCTCTCTGTGTTGTGTTGTAGTTCATGTAGCTCTCTGTGTTGTGTTGTAGTTCATGTAGCTCTCTGTGTTGTGTTGTAGTTCATATAGCTCTCTGTGTTGTGTTGTAGTTCATGTAGCTCTGTGTGTTGTGTTGTAGTTCATGTAGCTCTGTGTGTTGTGTTGTAGTTCATGTAGCTCAGTGTGTTGTGTTGTAGTTCATGTAGCTCTCTGTGTTGTGTGTTGTAGTTCATGTAGCTCTGTGTGTTGTATTTTAGTTCATGTAGCTCTGTGTGTTGTGTTGTAGTTCATGTAGCTCTGTGTGTTGTATTGTAGTTCATGTAGCTCTGTGTTGTGTGTTGTAGTTCATGTAGCTCTGTGTGTTGTATTTTAGTTCATGTAGCTCTGTGTGTTGTGTTGTAGTTCATGTAGCTCTGTGTGTTGTATTGTAGTTCATGTAGCTCAGTGTGTTGTGTTGTAGTTCATGTAGCTCTGTGTGTTGTGTTGTAGTTCATGTAACTCTCTGTGTTGTGTTGTAGTTCATGTAGCTCTCTGTGTTGTGTTGTAGTTCATGTAGCTCTCTGTGTTGTGTTGTAGTTCATTTAGCTCTGTGTGTTGTGTTGTAGTTCATGTAGTTCTGTGTGTTGTGTTGTAGTTCATGTAGCTCTCTGTGTTGTGTTGTAGTTCATGTAGCTCTCTGTGTTGTGTTGTAGTTCATGTAGCTCTCTGTGTTGTGTTGTAGTTCATGTAGCTCTCTGTGTTGTGTTGTAGTTCATGTAGCTCTCTGTGTTGTGTTGTAGTTCATGTAGCTCTCTGTGTTGTGTTGTAGTTCATGTAGCTCTCTGTGTTGTGTTGTAGTTCATGTAGCTCTCTGTGTTGTGTTGTAGTTCATGTAGCTCTCTGTGTTGTGTTGTAGCTCATGTAGCTCTGTGTGTTGTAGTTCATATAGCTCTGTGTGTTGTGTTGTAGGTCACGTAGCTCTGTGTGTTGTAGTTCATATAGCTCTGAGTGTTGTGTTGTAGCTCATGTAGCTCTGTGTGTTGTAGTTCATGTAGCTCTGTGTGTTGTGTTGTAGTTCATGTAGCTCTGTGTGTTGTGTTGTAGTTCATGTAGCTGTGTGTGTTGTGTTGTAGTTCATGTAGCTCTGTGTGTTGTGTTGTAGTTCATGTAGCTCTCTGTGTTGTGTTGTAGTTCATGTAGCTGTGTGTGTTGTGTTGTAGTTCCTGTCGCTCTCTGTGTTGTGTTGTAGTTCATGTAACTCTGTGTGTTGTGTTGTAGTTCATGTAGCTGTGTGTGTTGTGTTGTAGTTCATGTAGCTGTGTGTGTTGTGTTGTAGTTCATGTACCTCTGCGTGTTGTGTTGAAGTTCATGTAGCTCTGTGTGTTGTGTTGTAGTTCATGTAGCTGTGTGTGTTGTGTTGTAGTTCATGTACCTCTGTGTGTTGTGTTGTAGTTCATGTACCTCTGTGTGTTGTGTTGTAGGTCATGTAGCTCTGTGTGTTGTGTTGTAGTTCATGTATCTCTGTGTGTTGTGTTGTAGTTCATGTACCTCTGTGTGTTGTGTTGTAGGTCATATAGCTCTGTGTGTTGTGTTGTAGTTCATGTAGCTCTGTGTCTTGTGTTGTAGTTCATGTAGCTCTCTGTGTTGTGTTGTAGTTCATGTACCTCTGTGTGTTGTGTTGTAGGTCATATAGCTCTGTGTGTTGTGTTGTAGGTCATGTAGCTCTGTGTGTTGTGTTGTAGTTCATGTAGCTCTGTGTGTTGTGTTGTAGTTCATGTAGCTCTGTGTGTTGTGTTGTAGTTCATGTAGCTCTGTGTGTTGTGTTGTAGCTCATGTAGCTCTGTGTGTTGTGTTGTAGTTCATGTAGCTCTGTGTGTTGTGTTGTAGTTCATGTAGCTGTGTATGTAGTATTGTAGTTCATGTAGCTCTGTGTGTTGTGTTGTAGTTCATGTAGCTCTGTGTGTTGTGTTGTAGTTCATGTAGCTCTGTGTGTTGTGTTGTAGGTCATGTAGCTCTGTGTGTTGTGTTGTAGTTCATGTAGCTCCGTGTATTGTGTTGTAGGTCATGTAGCTCTCTGTGTTGTGTTGTAGCCCATGTAGCTCTGTGTGTTGTGTTGTAGTTCATGTTGCTCTGTGTGTTGTGTTGTAGTTCATGTAGCTCAGTGTGTTGTGTTGTAGTTCATGTTGCTCTGTGTGTTGTGTTGTAGTTCATGTAGCTCAGTGTGTTGTGTTGTAGTTCATGTAGTTCTGTGTGTTGTGTTGTAGTTCATGTATCTCTGTGTGTAGTGTTGTAGTTCATGTAGCTCTGTGTGTTGTGTTGTAGTTCATGTAGCTCTCTGTGTTGTGTTGTAGTTGTAGCTGTGTGTGTTGTGTAGTTCATGTAGCTCTGTGTTGTGTTGTAGTTCATGTAGCTCTCTGTGTTGTGTTGTAGTTCATGTAGCTCTTTGTGTTGTGTTGTAGTTCATGTAGCTCTCTGTGTTGTGTTGTAGTTCATGTAGCTCTGTGTGTTAGTTCATGTGTTGTAGTTCATGTAGCTCTCTGTGTTGTGTTGTAGTTCATGTAGCTCTGTGTGTTGTGTTGTAGTTCATGTAGCTGTCTGTGTTGTGTTGTATTTTATGTAGTTCATGTTTTCATGTAGCTCTCTGTGTTGTGTTGTAGTTCATGTAGCTCTGTGTGTTGTGTTGTAGTTCATGTAGCTCTGTGTGTTGTGTTGTAGTTCATGTAGCTCTGTGTGTTGTGTTGTAGTTCATGTAGCTCTGTGTGTTGTGTTGTAGTTCATGTAGCTCTGTGTGTTGTGTTGTAGTTCATGTAGCTCTGTGTGTTGTGTTGTAGTTCATGTAGCTCTGTGTGTTGTGTTGTAGTTCATGTAGCTCTGTGTGTTGTGTTGTAGTTCATGTAGCTCTGTGTGTTGTGTTGTAGTTCATGTAGCTCTGTGTGTTGTGTTGTAGTTCATGTAGCTCTGTGTGTTGTGTTGTAGTTCATGTAGCTCTGTGTGTTGTGTTGTAGTTCATGTAGCTCTGTGTTGTGTTGTAGTTCATGTAGCTCTGTGTGTTGTGTTGTAGTTCATGTAGCTGTGTGTGTTGTGTTGTAGTTCATGTAGCTGTGTGTGTTGTGTTGTAGTTCATGTTGTGTAGAGAGTACATGTTATGAAGTACATATAATGTACATGTTGATAACGTTACATTATCAGTGAAGATTGTGAATGTCAGAGTGTTGTGATCACCTGCAGGTAATGACAACCTTCACGCCCTGACTAGCGGAGTTCATCGTTACCGACTCAAGGTGATCGCTACCAACCTGCAAGGAGAACAACGATCTGCAGTGTGGGAGACCTTCAGTGTAGCTGATGAACTTAACAAGTATGTGTTAACTCTCTTGTTTATTATGTTATATTCTTCTCCAGCATGTTAGTGTAAGTGATGAACTTAACAAGTATGTGTTAACTCTCTTGTTTATTATGTTATATTCTTCTCCAGCATGTTAGTGTAGCTGATGAACTTAACAAGTATGTGTTAACTCTGTTATTACGTTATATTCTTCTCCAGCATGTTAGTGTAGCTGATGAACTTAACAAGTATGTGTTAACTCTCTTGTTTATTATGTTATATTCTTCTCCAGCATGTTAGTGTAAGTGATGAAGTTAACAAGTATGTGTTAACTCTCTTGTTTATTATGTTATATTCTTCTCCAGCATGTTAGTGTAAGTGATGAAGTTAACAAGTATGTGTTAACTCTGTTGTTTATTATGTTATATTCTTCTCCAGCATGTTAGTGTAAGTGATGAAGTTAACAAGTATGTGTTAACTCTGTTGTTTATTATGTTATATTCTTCTCCAGCATGTTAGTGTAAGTGATGAAGTTAACAAGTATGTGTTAACTCTGTTGTTTATTATGTTATATTCTTCTCCAACATGTTAGTGTAAGTGATGAAGTTAACAAGTATGTGTTAACTCTGTTGTTTATTATGTTATATTCTCCTGCATGTTAGTGTAAGTGATGAAGTTAACAAGTATGTGTTAACTATGTTGCTTATTATGTTATATTCTTCTCTAGCATGTTAGTGTAAGTGATGAAGTTAACAAGTATGAGTTAACTATGTTGTTTATTATGTGATATTCTCCTGCATGTTAGTATAAGTGATGAAGTTAACAAGTATGTGTTAACTCTGTTGTTTATTATGTTATATTCTTCTCCAGCATGTTAGTGTAAGTGATGAAGTTAACAAGTATGTGTTAACTCTCTTGTTTATTATTATGTATCTTCTCCAACATGTTAGTGTAAGTGATGAAGTTAACAAGTATGTGTTAACACTGTTGTTTATTATGTTATATTCTTCTCCAGCATGTTAGTGTAAGTGATGAAGTTAACAAGTATGTGTTAACACTGTTGTTTATTATGTTATATTCTTCTCCTGCATGTTAGTGTAAGTGATGAAGTTAACAAGTATGTGTTAACTCTCTTGTTTATTATGTTATATTCTTCTCCAGCATGTTAGTGTAAGTGATGAAGTTAACAAGTGTGTGTTAACTCTGTTGTTTATTATGTTATATTCTCCTGCATGTTAGTGTAAGTGATGAAGTTAACAAGTATGTGTTAACACTGTTGTTTATTATGTTATATTCTCCTGCATGTTAGTGTTAGAGATGAAGTTAACAAGTATGTGTTAACCCTGTTGTTTATTATGTTATATTCTCCTGCATGTTAGTGTTAGAGATGAAGTTAACAAGTATGTGTTAACTCTCTTGTTTATTATGTTATATTCTTCTCCAGCATGTTAGTGTAAGTGATGAACTTAACAAGTATGTGTTAACTCTCTTGTTTATTATGCTACATTCTCCTCCTGCATGTTAGTGTAAGTGATGAAGTTAACAAGTATGTGTTAACTCTGTTGTTTATTATGTTATATTCTCCTGCATGTTAGTAAGTGATGGAGTTAACAAGTATGTGTTAACTCTGTTGTTTATTATGTTATATTCTTCTCCTGAATGTTAGTGTAAGTGATGAAGTTAACAAGTATGTGTTAACTCTGTTGTGTATTATGTTATATTGTTCTCCTGCATGTTAGTGTAAGTGATGAAGTTAACAAGTATGTGTTAACTCTGTTGTGTATTATGTTATATTCTTCTCCAGCATGTTAGTGTAAGTGATGAAGTTAACAAGTATGTGTTAACACTGTTGTTTATTATGTTATATTCTCCAGCATGTTATTGTAAGTGATGAAGTTAACAAGTATGTGTTAACACTGTTGTTTATTATGTTATATTCTCCAGCATGTTAGTGTAAGTGATGAAGTTAACAAGTATGTGTTAACTCTTGTTTATTGTGTTATATTCTTCTCCAGCCTGTTAGTGTAAGTGATGAAGTTAACAGGTATGTGTTAACTCTGTTGTGTATTATGTTATATTCTCCTGCATGTTAGTGTAAGTGAGGAAGTTAACAAGTATGTGTTAACTATGTTGTTTATTATGTTATATTCTTCTCCAACATGTTAGTGTAAGTGATGAAGTTAACAAGTATGTGTTAACTCTGTTGTTTATTATGTTATATTCTCCTGCATGTTAGTGTAAGTGATGAAGTTAACAAGTATGATAAGAACATAAGAACATAAGAACGAAGGAACACTGCAGAAGGCCTACTGGCCCATGCGAGGCAGGTCCAAGTCTCCTACCGGCTTAAGCCAATGCACCCAACCTAGTCAGGTCAGGTCACATTGACTTAAGGGAGGAACACGGCAACCGACCTGGTAGCACAAGCTATCAGGTCTAACTCACACCCACCCACATCTACTCATGTATTTATCCAACCTATTTTTAAAGCTACACAACGTTCTGGCCTCTATAACGGTACTTGGGAGTTTGTTCCACTCATCCACAACTCTATTACCAAACCAGTACTTTCCTATATCCTTCCTGAATCTGAATTTTTCCAACTTAAAACCATTGCTGCGAGTCCTGTCTAGGCTAGATATTTTCAGCACACTATTTACATCCCCTTTATTTATTCCTGTCTTCCATTTATACACCTCAATCATATCCCCCCTAATTCTACGTCTTTCTAGAGAGTGCAGTTTCAGGGCCCTTAGTCTATCCTCATAGGGAAGGTTTCTGATACATGGGATCAACTTTGTCATCCTCCTTTGTACATTTTCCAGAGAATTTATATCCATTCTGTAATACGGTGACCAAAACTGTGCAGCATAATCTAAATGAGGCCTAACCAAGGATGTATAGAGTTGAAGAACAACCTGAGGACTCCTATTATTTATGCTTCTTGATATGAAGCCAAGGATTCTATTAGCTTTATTGCGAACACTTATGCACTGTTGTCTTGGTTTCAGATTACTGCTAACCAGAACTCCTAAATCTTTTTCGCAATCCGTAATATTAAGATCTACATTATTTAGTTTATATGTGGCATGGTTATTGTCCTGTCCAACATTTAGAACTTTGCATTTGTCTATATTAAACTGCATCTGCCACTTCTCCGACCACTGCATCAGTCTATTCAAATCTTCCTGGAGTGCTCGAATGTCCTCGTCAGAATGAATTCGACGGCCTATTTTGGTGTCATCGGCAAACTTGCCGATGTCGCTCTTTATGCCCTCATCTATGTCGTTTATGTAGATTGTGAACAGCAGGGGGCCCAACACTGACCCCTGTGGAACACCGCTCGTGACGCTTCCCCACTCTGATTTCTCCCCATTTATGCAAACTCTCTGCTGCCTATTTGTCAACCATGCCTCTATCCAGGAAAAAATTTCTCCTCCTATTCCATGTGCTTTAATTTTCCTCAATAGTCTCTGATGTGGGACCCTGTCAAAAGCCTTACTGAAGTCCATATACACAATATCATATTCATTACCATGATCTACCTCCTCAAATACCTTAGTGAAAAAAGTTAATAAATTCGTAAGGCAGGAACGCCCCTTTGTAAAACCATGCTGAGATTCGTTGATTAATTTATGCTTTTCAAGGTGGCTACGAACTGCCTCGGCAATTATTGATTCCATAAATTTTCCCACTATGGAGGTTAGGCTTATTGGTCTATAGTTCGAAGCTAAGGACCTGTCACCTGTTTTGAAAATAGGTATCACATTTGCCATTTTCCACTTATCTGGCACCATGCCAGTTTGTAGTGATATGTTGAAAAGATTAGCCAAAGGTGTGCTAAGCTCCTCTTTACATTCCTTTAGAACCCTTGCATACAGTTCATCAGGGCCTGGGGATTTGTTAGGTTTTAATTTATCTATTTGCCTAAGGACCATGTCACTTGTGACCCTAATAGTGCACAGTTTATTATCGTCCTGTTCTACATAATTTATCATTACTGGAATATCGCTGGTATCCTCCTGTGTAAAAACTGAGAGGAAGTATGTGTTAAAAATTCTACACATTTCCTTATCACTGTCAGTGAGCTGACCCGAGGAACTTTTGAGTGGGCCTATCTTGTCCCTGATCTTACTTCTGTATACCTGAAAGAATCCTTTTGGGTTAGTCTTCGATTCTCTTGCAACTTTAACCTCATAATCTCTTTTTGCTTTTCTAATTCCCTTTTTTATTTCTCTCTTTAACTGAATATATCGATTTCTCAATTGCCCCTCTCCTCTTTTGATTTGCCTATATATGCCTCTCTTTTGACCAATCAGATATTTTAATCTATTGTTCATCCATTTAGGATCATTTTTGTTTGATCTGATTTCCCTATTTGGAACATAATTTGACTGAGCAGCTAGAACTATGCCCTGGAAAGCATCATATCGGCAACCATCACCACCTACCTGACCCTTAGTCAGGTCATTCCAGTTCAGCCCACCTAAGTAATTTTTCAGTCCTATGAAATCAGCCAAGCGAAAGTCAGGGACGGAGACTTGATTGCCATTATTAGGGGAATTCCATGATATATTAAAACTGAGTGATTTGTGATCACTTTCCCCAAGCTCATCATTAACCTCAAGATTATTAATTAGTGTTTCCCTACTGGCAAGAACCAAGTCAAGGAGGTTATTTCCCCTAGTTGGCTCTGTCACAAACTGTTTTAAAAAACAATCCTGGATCGTATCAAGAAAGTCACCTGACTCTAAATTTCCTGTCAAATTGCTCCAGTCAATCTGTCTATAGTTGAAATCTCCCATTAGCACAACATTTTCGTATGTAGATGCCTTACGAATTTCGTCCCATAGAAGTTTACTGCACTCCCTATCAAGATTTGGGGCCCTGTAAATCACACCCAAAATTAGTTTTTCTCGGCCCTCGAGAAGCTGTAACCAAACAGATTCAGTGGCTGACGCTTCTAATTTAATATCTTGTCTAACACAACAATTTAAATTGTCTCTGACATACATCGCTACTCCACCACCTTTCCTGTTGACCCTGTCAGTGTGGAATAATTTATAGCCTTGTATGTGACATTCAGAGGGCATCTCTCTATCTTTCAGATTGAGCCAGGTCTCTGTTATAGCAATAATATCTATGTTTCCTGCACTTGCAATTAATCTTAGCTCATCTATCTTATTTCTTACACTCCTGCTATTAGTATAGTAAACCTTAAGGGAGCTAGTCCCTTGCTGCCCTCTGCTGTCCCCCTTTGTTTGCTGACCTGATCTATTGTCTTTATTTATAACTTCATGCTGAATGCCTTTTATACATTTACTGTTTCCAACCCAAGTGTTGCAACCTGCTTGTTTCCCACACACACCCATACCTCTATCTTCCATCAGTTTAAAATCATAGGCATTTCACCAATGGCCTTCTCAATCGAGTCTGCAAGTGCTACCACCCCAGCCCCAGAGAGATGTACCCCATCCCTTGCATACATATCATGTTTGCCATAAAAGTTGTTCCAGTTGTCAATGAATGGGATTGCAAGTTCCTTGCAGTATCTGTCTAGCCAGCAATTTACACCAATTGCCCTAGACAACCATTCATTTCCTACTCCCCTTCTAGGCAAGATGCTACATATGATTGGGATCCCTCCCTTAGACTTAATGAAATCTATAGCTGACCTGTACTTATCTAGCAGCTCTTCTCTCCTACCCTTCCCAATATCATTTCCACCAGCACTGAGACAGATAATGGGCTTGTTCCCATTACCTGACATGATATTATCCAGCCTGTTGACAATGTCCCCAACACCAGCTCCAGGGAAGCACACTCTATCTCTCATCTTCTTATTCCTATTACAAAAAGCACGGTCAATATATCTTACCTGAGAGTCACCAACCACAAGAATGCGCTTACCTCCATTAGCAGGGGCAGTAGTACCCTTACCTTCACTGGCCACTGAAGTACATTCATCCTGAAGAACAGAGAAGCGATTTCCTACCTTCAGATCTTCACTCTTAACTTTCCTTACTCTGATGCGCCTTCCATTACTGTGAACCACTCGCCACTTGTAGCAGGTGCTGGACTGCACCTCACTGCTGGTAGCCGTTGCTACCTCCCCAACTACAGCCTCCTCACAGCGAGAGACAGACTGCACCTCACTGCTAGAAGCCTCATTCCCCACAACTCCAGCCACCTCACACTCTCTCCCAGACCCATTGAGGTGGACCTTCAGCCTCCTAATCTCCTCCTGGAGAAGCAAGACCTCCTCCTTCAACTCTCCAACCTCAATTTTTAAAACACTGCAGAAGCAAGCCATGCTTTGTAACCGTCCACACTAATCCCCAAAGCAGCTCAGGGTCTGTGACCTCACGTGACGACTGACCTCTGACGACTGACGACTGACCACTGACGACTGACCACTGACTGACCTCCCAGTAATTGAGGTGTTTTATCTCCGTTATGCGCGCCGTGAAAGTTCTCTGTACATTTTCTAGGTCGGCAATTTCACCTGCCTTGAAAGGTGCTGTTAGAGTGCAGCAATATTCCAGCCTAGATAGAACAAGTGACCTGAAGAGTGTCATCATGGGCTTGGCCTCCCTAGTTTTGAAGGTTCTCATTATCCATCCTGTCATTTTTCTAGCAGATGCGATTGATACAATGTTATGGTCCTTGAAGGTGAGATCCTCCGACATAATCACTCCCAGGTCTTTGACGTTGGTGTTTCGCTCTATTTTGTGGCCAGAATTTGTTTTGTACTCTGATGAAGATTTAATTTCCTCATGTTTACCATATCTGAGTAATTGAAATTTCTCATCGTTGAACTTCATATTGTTTTCTGCAGCCCACTGAAAGATTTGGTTGATGTCCGCCTGGAGCCTTGCAGTGTCTGCAATGGAAGACACTGTCATGCAGATTCGGGTGTCATCTGCAAAGGAAGACACGGTGCTGTGGCTGACATCCTTGTCTATGTCGGATATGAGGATGAGGAACAAGATGGGAGCTAGTACTGTGCCTTGTGGAACAGAGCTTTTCACCGTAGCTGCCTCGGACTTTACTCTGTTGACGACTACTCTCTGTGTTCTGTTAGTGAGGAAATTATAGATCCATCGACCGACTTTTCCTGTTATTCCTTTAGCGCGCATTTTGTGCGCTATTACGCCATGGTCACACTTGTCGAAGGCTTTTGCAAAGTCTGTATATATTACATCTGCATTCTTTTTGTCTTCTAGTGCATTTAGGACCTTGTCGTAGTGATCCAGTAGTTGAGACAGACAGGAGCGACCTGTTCTAAACCCATGTTGCCCTGGGTTGTGTAACTGATGGGTTTCTAGATGGGTGGTGATCTTGCTTCTTAGGACCCTTTCAAAGATTTTTATGATATGGGATGTTAGTGCTATTGGTCTGTAGTTCTTTGCTGTTGCTTTACTGCCCCCTTTGTGGAGTGGGGCTATGTCTGTTGTTTTTAGTAACTGAGGGACGACCCCCGTGTCCATGCTCCCTCTCCATAGGATGGAAAAGGCTCGTGATAGGGGCTTCTTGCAGTTCTTGATGAACACAGAGTTCCATGAGTCTGGCCCTGGGGCAGAGTGCATGGGCATGTCATTTATCGCCTGTTCGAAGTCATTTGGCGTCAGGATAACATCGGATAGGCTTGTGTTAATCAAATTTTGTGGCTCTCTCATAAAAAATTCATTTTGATCTTCGACTCTCAGTCTGGTTAGCGGCTTGCTAAAAACTGAGTCATATTGGGACTTGAGTAGCTCACTCATTTCCTTGCTGTCATCTGTGTAGGACCCATCTTGTTTAAGTAGGGGCCCAATACTGGACGTTGTTCTCGATTTTGATTTGGCATAGGAGAAGAAATACTTTGGGTTTCTTTCGATTTCATTTATGGCTTTTAGTTCTTCCCGCGATTCCTGACTCCTAAAGGATTCTTTTAGCTTAAGTTCGATGCTTGCTATTTCTCTGACCAGTGTCTCCCTGCGCATTTCAGATATATTGACCTCTTTTAGCCGCTCTGTTATTCTTTTCCGTCGCCTGTAAAGGGAGCGCCTGTCTCTTTCTATTTTACATCTACTCCTCCTTTTTCTTAGAGGAATAAGCCTTGTGCATACATCGAGTGCCACCGAGTTAATCTGTTCTAGGCATAAGTTTGGGTCTGTGTTGCTTAGTATATCTTCCCAGCTTATATCGGTTAGGACTTGGTTTACTTGGTCCCACTTTATGTTTTTGTTATTGAAGTTGAATTTGGTGAATGCTCCCTCGTGACTAGTCTCATTTTGTCGGTCTGGGGCTCCACGCATACATGTCTGAACCTCAATTATGTTGTGATCTGAGTATATTGTTTTTGATATGGTGACATTTCTTATCAGATCATCATTGTTAGTGAAGATGAGGTCTAGTGTATTCTCCAGTCTAGTAGGCTCTATTATTTGCTGGTTTAAATTGAATTTTGTGCAGAGATTTAAAAGCTCGTGTGAGTGTGAGTTTTCATCAGAGCTGCCTCCTGGTGTTATTACTGCAACAATATTATTTGCTATATTCCTCCATTTTAGGTGCCTTAAGTTGAAATCCCCCAGGAGCAAGATGTTGGGTGCAGGAGCTGGAAGATTTTCCAGACAGTGGTCAATTTTTAACAGCTGTTCCTGGAATTGCTGGGATGTTGCATCCGGAGGCTTGTAGACTACCACAATGACTAGGTTTTGGTTCTCGACCTTTACTGCTAAAACTTCCACTACGTCATTTGAGGCATTAAGCAGTTCTGTGCAAACAAGTGACTCTGCAATGTACAGGCCAACCCCCCCCTTTTGCCTGTTCACTCTGTCACATCTGTATAGGTTGTAACCTGGGATCCATATTTCGTTGTCCAAGTGATCCTTTATGTGGGTCTCAGTGAAAGCCGCGAACATTGCCTTTGCCTCTGCAAGCAGTCCACGGATGAAAGGTATTTTGTTGTTTGTTGCTGGCTTTAGACCCTGTATATTTGCAAAGAAGAATGTTATCGGACTGGTGGTATTGTTGGTACTGGGGGGGGATTTTTTTTCCGGCAGTGTACAACTAGAACGCCTAGCATGGCTAGGCATTTCGGGCAGACTTAAGTTTAAAATATTACAAAATTATGAGGAAAGTTGGTATTATGGCTAAGTGACTAAATACTAGTTGTGAGTTTAGCAATGTGAATGCTTTTGTTTTGGCACTATACATAGTTTCAGTATTGGAGTATCACAGGCCAACTAATGACTAGTTAAGATTCATTATTTTGAGATTGAGATTGATATTTCTGTTTATGGTCAAATGGGTGAGTGAGTGTAAGTGTGAACCACCAGGTGGTATTCATGTAGTTAGTTGACAGGGTGTATCAGGGAGATAAGATGTTTTCTGATAGTAGTTTTGAAGGTGATCAAGGGAAGCAGTAAATTGTATTATTAAGTGAATATGGAAAAACGTGGACTACCATTAAGGGTAACCGTAGTGAAAGGAGTAGACTAGCTAGAAAAAATAACCCAAAATAACTAATAACACTAAGAAATCAGCATTAAATAAATTTAAATGGAAATGTAAGGGGACAATTACCATAGGCCAAACTGCCGTGTCAGTGATAAAACAACGACCTCAGTATAGTGCAGTGAATAAAAATATTGTATATCCTTTGTGATAACCAGTATACAACAGAGCGATAAAATATCAGAAACAAAAAATAGTGAAGTGTGGTACAGTTTCCCGTCCTGGTGTTGACATGTGTGTCAATGTACACACAAAGGTTTGAGTTACCACTTATAATGAAATGACTAGGATATTGATACATAGTGGAAAGACTTAGTGAATCTAAATTGTCAGTGGAACGACTAAAGGATAGTGATTAAATATAATGGAAGTGTTTTTATACTAAAATATGTCATTGGATGAGAAAAGTGCCATGTACCCTGGGGTATTGTGCTACAGCCATACGTCTGGCAGTGCTGCCAGGCAACCACAAAGGCCCACCATATAGTAACATATGACACCATATACCCCACACCACAGTAACACAATCTTAGCAAGAAAACATGTGCTTGACTAGTGTATGTTGGGAGCTCGGGAAATGTACCTGATTTGGAAAAGTCTGTGTGATGTAAAAATGTTTTTGATGAATAGTAAATCTGTGTAATAAATACATCTCACATACAGTGGAAACATGAAAGGTTGTACAAATATTGTGGAGTTATTAAAAAACTGTACAGGTTGTAGGAATAAGAGAAAACAGTCGAGTTGTCAGTGAACATAATATACACAACAGTGAACATAATATACACAACAGTGAACACAATATACACAACAGTGAACATAATATACACAACAGTGAACATAATATACACAACAGTGAACATAATATACACAACAGTGAACATAATATATACAACAGTGAACATAATATACACAACAGTGAACATAATATACACAACAGTGAACATAATATATACAACAGTGAACATAATATACACAACAGTGAACATAATATATACAACAGTGAACATAATATATACAACAGTGAACATAATATACAACAGTGAACATAATATACACAACAGTGAACATAATATACACAACAGTGAACATAATATACACAACAGTGAACATAATATATACAACAGTGAACATAATATATACAACAGTGAACATAATATATACAACAGTGAACACAATATACACAACAGTGAACACAATATACACAACAGTGAACACAATATATACAACAGTGAACACAATATATACAACAGTGAACACAATATGCACAACAGTGAACACAATATACACAACAGTGAACATAATATACACAACAGTGAACACAATATACACAACAGTGAACACAATATACACAACAGTGAACACAATATACACAACAGTGAACACAATATACACAACAGTGAACACAATATACACAACAGTGAACACAATATACACAACAGTGAACACAATATACACAACAGTGAACACAATATATACAACAGTGAACACAATATACACAACAGTGAACACAATATACACAACAGTGAACACAATATATACAACAGTGAACACAATATATACAACAGTGAACACAATATACACAACAGTGAACACAATATACACAACAGTGAACACAATATATACAACAGTGAACATAATATATACAACAGTGAACACAATATACACAACAGTGAACACAATAAACACGACTCGACTCACGAAATCGTAATGACACGATTGCAAACAAACAATACCTCAGGTGGGGATTGAATCTGCGTTCTGAGAGTCTCAAAACTCCAGACCGTCGTGTTAGCCACTGGACCAGCTACCTACAATAAGATTAATCCAACTAGGTATATTTCCACACCGTAGGAAGGTTAGCATAGGCACCTCTGTGACCACAAATGCAAGTTTTTACAGACGAAATATACCTAGTTGGACAAATCTTATTGTAGCTAGCTGGTCCAGTGGCTAACACGACGGACTGGAGTTCTGAGACTCTTTGACCACGGGTTCTATCCCCACCCGTGGTATGATTTGTTTGCAATATACACAAAAGTGAACACAATGTACACGACAGTGAACTCAGTATACACAGCAGAAAACATTTCTTTCTACAAATCCTCACACCTGTCATTACATAAATAATAACAGTGACATCACAATACTTGATGTGGTGGATTTGAAAAAATAAACTAAAGATGCTAAATACAGGGATGTCTAAGTGATCAAAACCTAGGATGTAAGAGTTAGAGACCAACACTGTTGAAGCTGTAATAAAGTTGGTATAAATTACCGACAATATGTAAAGTAAAAGGACACAAGTGCAACTAATGTGACATTTATTATGGCAACGTTTCGCTCTCCAGGAGCTTTATCAAGCCATTACAAACAATACATGTATTGTTTGTAATGGCTTGATAAAGCTCCTGGAGAGCGAAACGTTGCTACAATAAATGTCACATTAGTTGCACTTGTGTCCTTTTACTTTACACTGTTGAAGCTGCCAGCAGTCACCAGCTGTTGAATCTGCCAGCAGTCACCAACTGTTGAATCTGCCAGCAGTCACCAACTGTTGAAGCTGCCAGCAGTCACCAGCTGTTGAATCTGCCAGAAGTCACCAGCTGTTGAAGCTGCCAGCAGTCACCAGATGTTGAAGCTGCCAGCAGTCACCAGCTGTTGAAGCTTCCAGCAGTCACCAGATGTTAAAGCTGCCAGCAGTCACCAGATGTTGAAGCTGCCAGCAGTCACCAGCTGTTGAATCTGCCAGAAGTCACCAGCTGTTGAAGCTTCCAGCAGTCACCAGATGTTGAAGCTGCCAGCAGTCACCAGATGTTGAAGCTGCCAGCAGTCACCAGCTGTTGAAGCTACCAGCAGTCACCAGCTGTTAAAGCTGCCAGCAGTCACCAGCTGTTGAAGCTGCCAGCAGTCACCAGCTGTTGAAGCTGCCAGCAGTCACCAGATGTTGAAGCTGCCAGCAGACACCAGCTGTTGAAGCTACCAGCAGTCACCAGCTGTTAAAGCTGCCAGCAGTCACCAGCTGTTGAAGCTGCCAGCAGTCACCAGCTGTTGAAGCTGCCAGCAGTCACCAGCTGTTGAAGCTGCCAGCAGTCACCAGCTGTTGAAGCTGCCAGCAGTCACCAGATGTTGAAGCTGCCAGCAGTCACCAGATGTTGATGCTGCCAGCAGTCACCAGCTGTTGAAGCTACCAGCAGTCACCAGCTGTTGAAGCTGCCAGCAGTCACCAGCTGTTGAAGCTGCCAGCAGTCACCAGATGTTGATGCTGCCAGCAGTCACCAGCTGTTGAAGCTGCCAGCAGTCACCAGCTGTTGAAGCTGCCAGCAGTCACCAGCTGTTGAAGCTGCCAGCAGTCACCAGATGTTGAAGCTGCCAGCAGTCACCAGCTGTTGAAGCTGCCAGCAGTCACCAGATGTTGAAGCTGCCAGCAGTCACCAGCTGTTGAAGCTGCCAGCAGTCACCAGCTGTTGAAGCTGCCGGCAGTCACCAGCTGTTGAAGCTGCCAGCAGTCACCAGCTGTTGAAGCTGCCGGCAGTCACCAGCTCACCAAACACGTAAGCCAAAAAATAATAAAGATAATAATAATAATTTTAATATTTTGTATAATATATTATACTAAATATAATATATAAAATTATAGATATCAAACTACAGTATTTCCAAATGATGTTAGGTTTCAGCAGTAAAGATCGGGAACAAAATCCTGGTCAACCGGAAGCAACGTTCCAACAATTCCGGGAACAGCTTTTGAAAATTGACCACTGTCTGGAAAATTTTCCAGCTATTGCCCCCAGCATCTTGCTCCTGGGCAATTTCAACATAAGGTTGACGTCTCTTCCTAAAAGTCAATTTCAATAATAAAACCGTACAATGGGAGAAAGTCAACCATGTCCTAAATGAAACAAGCTGGAAAAATATCCTAAACAACACTGATCCGAACCATTACCTAGAAAAAATGAACTCTGTGGTTCTTGAGATCTGCTCAAGACACATTCCATTAACAAAAACACAGAAAAGGTATAAATTAGAAAGAGAGAGACACTCCCTATGCAGACGAAGGCAAAGAGTCACACAGCTGTTGAGCGGTGCCAGTACATCTGAAATACGAAGGGAGGCACTGGTAAATGAAAATGCAAATATCGAACTTAAGCTGAAGGAATCTTACAGGACACAAGAAACACAACAAGAACTAAAAGCCATAAACGAAATTGAAAAAAATTCTTCTCTCATACCAGATCTAAGAGAAAAAGATCATCCAGTATTGGGCCGCTGCTTAAGCGGGTACATACACAGATGACAACCAAGAAATGAGATATTAATTAAAGTCCCAATATGACTAAGTGTTCAGTGAGCCGCTGCCTAAACTATGGGACAACAATCCAAATGATTTCTTCATGAACGAAACCCAAAATTTGGTCATTTTAAAAATCTCGGATATTATCCTAACTCCACGAGACTTTGAAAAGGCAATAAATGACATTTCCATGCACTCTGCCCAAGGCCCAGACTCGTGGAACTCCGCATTCATCAAGAATTGCAAGAAGCCCCTGTCGTGTACCTTCAGCATTTTATGGAGAGGGAGCATGGACACAGGGGTCTTCCCACACTCACTAAGAACAACAGATGTAGCCCCACTCCACAAAGGTATTGAATATGGTATTGTGTATATGGACTTCAGTAAGGCTTCCGATAGAGTTCCTCATCAGAGGCTGTTGAGATAACTTAAGAACATAAGAAAGGAGAACACTGCAGGAGGCCTGTTGGCCCATACTAGGCAGGTCCTTTACAATTCATCCCACTAACAAAACATTTGCCCAACCCAATTTTCAATGCTACCCAAGAAAGGCACACTGAATAGGAGAAATTTTTTCCTGGGTAGAGGCATGATTGACAAATAGGCAGCAGAGAGTTTGCATTAATGGGGAGAAATCAGAATGGGGGCATATCGCAAGTGGTGTTCTGCAGGGGTCAGTGTTGGGCCCATTCTTGTTCACAATCTACATAAACGACATAGACGAGGGAATAAATAGCGGCATAAGCAAATTTGATGGTGACACCAAAATAGGCCATTCAATTCATTTTAATTACGATATTAGAGCACTCGAGGATGATTTGAATAGACTGACGCAATGGTCGGAGAAGTGGCAGATGCAGTTTAATATTGACAAATGCAAAGTTTTAAATGTTGGACAGGACAATAACCATGCCACATATAAACTAAATAATGTTTATCTTAATATTACAGATTGCGAAAAGGATTTAGGAGTTCTTGTTAGCAGTAACCTGAAGCCAAGACAACAGTGCATAAGTGTTTGCAGTAAAGCCAACAGAATCCTTGGCTTCATAGCAAGAAGTATAAATAATAGATGTCCTCAGGCTGTTCTTCAACTCTATATATCTTTGGTTAGGCCTCATTTAGACTATGCTGTGTAGTTTTGGTCATCGTATTACAGAATGGATATAAATGCTCTGGAAAACGTACTAAGGAGGATGACAAAGTTGATCCCATGTATCAGAAATCTTCCCTAAGAGGATAGACTGAGGGCCCTGACTCTGCACTCTCTAGAAAGGCGTAGAATTAGGGGAAATTTGATTGGGGTGTATAAATGGAAAACAGGAATTAATAAAGGGGATGTAATTGGCATGCTAAAAAATGTCTAACATAGACAGGACTCGTAGCAATGGTTTTAAATTGGATAAATTCAGATTCAAGAAGGATATAGGAAAGCACTGGTTTGGTAATAGATTTGTCAATGAGTGGAACAAACTCCTGAGTTCCGTCATAGAATCTAAGGCGTTGTGTAGTTTTAAGAATAGGTTGGATAAATACTAGAGTGAGTTTGGTTGGGTGTTGGGTAGCCCTGACTAGCTTGTGATACAAGGTCGGATGCAGTGCACTTCCCTTAAGTGACGTGTCTCACCTCACTAGATCAAGATATTGGCTTAAGCCAGTGGGGGAATTGAACCTGCCTCACATAGGCCTACTGGCCTATGTGAGGCAGGTTCCTTCTTTCTTATGTTCTAAAGCATTTGCAATGAACTACAAACCGACAGCACTAACATCCCATATCATAAAAATCTCTGTGAGGGTTCTAAGAAGCAAGATCGCCAACCACCTAGATACCCATCAATTACACAACCCAGGGAAACATGGTTTTAGAGCAGGTCGCTCCTGCCTGTCCCAGCTTTTGGACCACTATGACAAGATCCTGGATGCTGTAGAGGATAAACAAAATACAGATGTAGTATACACAGACTTTGCAAATGCTTTCGACAAGTGTGGCTATGGTGTAATAGCACACAAAATGTGCGATAAAGGAATAACGGGAAAAGTTGGTAGATGGATCTATAACTTCCTGACAAATAGAACACAAAGCATAATAGTAAACAGAGTAAAGTCCCAGGCACCCAAGGTGAAAAGCTATTTTCCAAAAGGCACAGTAGTCGCTCCCATTCCATTCCTCATCCTCATTTCTGACATAGACATAGATGTATGCCATAGATCCGTGTCTTCCTTTGCAGACGACACCCGGATTGCCATGGCAGTGACCTCCATCGATGACACCGCAAGACTCCAAGCGTACATCAACCAAATCTTTAAGTGGACCACAGAAAACAATATGAAGTTCAGTGATGAGAAATTTCAATTACTCCAATACGGAAAATGTGAAGAAATCAAAACTACATTAGAGTATAAAACAAATTCCAACCACATTAGAGCGAAAAACTAAGGTCAAAGACCTGGGACTGATCATGTCAGAAGATCTCACTTCAAAGACCATAACATTGTATCAATTGCATCTGCTAGAAAAATGATAGAATAGATAATGAGAACCTTCAAAACTTGGGATGACCAGTTCATGATGACACTTCAGGTCGCTTGTTGTATCTAGGCTGGAATATTACTGCACACTAACAGCACCTTTCAAGGCAGGTGAAATTGCTGACCTAGAAAATGTACAGAGAACCTTCACGGCACATATAAGTGAAAAAAAATCTAAAATACTGGGAATGCTTGAAGCTCCTCAACCTGTGCTCCCTAGAATACAGGCTGGAGAGATACATTATTATATACACTTGGAAAATCCTAGAGGGATTAGTACCGAACTTTCACACGAAAGTCTCTCCCTATGAAAGCAAAAGACTCGGCAGGGGGTGCAGTATCTCCCAATGAAAGTGTCAGGGGCCCAAGACTGTTCAGCTACCTCCCAGCATACATAAGGGGGGATTACCAATAGACCCCTCGCTGTCTTTAAGTAGGCACTGGACAGGCACATAAAGTCAGTACCTGACCAACTGTGCTGTGGTTCGTACATCAGTTTGCATGCGGCCAGCAGTAACAACCTGGTTGATCAGCCCCTAATCCCCCATGAGACCTGGTCTCAGACCGAACCGCAGGGGTGTTAACCCCCAAAACCCTCTCCAGGTAAACTCCAGGTAAGACGACCAAAATAATATGCAGCATATTATAACAAAGGATGGTGGGCATTCAATGATTTAATCATGTTACTGCCTATAAAATGGTTTTTCTCTGTCTCCTCTGGTCATACTAAAGAAAACGGCACTGTGTACAGGTAAACAATAAGAAATCACTTATGTTGTTTAGAAAGAGCAAAAATCAAGCGATTTTCGCATTTTTTTTTTTTTAAGTAAGGACATGTGCGCGCTTTACCCCATATCTCGAAAGAGATTTTGACCTATTTCTTCACACACCATCATTATTAATGATTATATTGAAATGATTTGCATAGACAATATAAAACAATGTGTGCTTGAATATCCAAAGCTCTAACAATTTTAATATCTCAAATATTTTTTTATTTTCTGGGAGGGTAAAAGGCAGATATTTTATTGAATGTCTATGCATGCCAAATGTATTTTTTTTCGGCATAATAATAATGTATACTACATTATTTTAGAACACTGGATAAGTAAGTAAGTAAGTAAGTAAGTAAGTTTATTCAGGTATACACAAATACAGTTACATAGAATTATCATACATAGCAGCATATGTGTAGAGAACCTGGGATAACCCGAAAAAGTCGACTATGCAAAATTTTAAAGGGGTGATTACCTGTATGTACCTCAACATTATATACATACAAGTAAACTCATTGGGAGACAACCATATTGTTTACCGTAGTCACCCCGTGTAGACATGTGAGAAAACTTAACCACCCCTGGTCACGGCAAGTGGTTCCTTCGACCTCACAATCTTATCCATATCTATCCGAGACCAGTATGGATTGGATAGCACCCACAAGTACGGTGCTACTAATTAATTGTGGACTGTATGGATTATATTAGTTTAACTGAATGAAGGGGATGGGGTAGGTTACACATGGATATATCCATCAAGGAAAAACACTTGTACATAATCTCACCACTTACCAGATATTCTCTGGTGGTCACTTGATGTAGCTGGATCACCCATAACCTATCCAATTACAACATACCTAACTGGCCAGTATCAGTCTGCTATAACTAGAAGGGTTACTTAACTGTGGGTGATTGATACTCCTTATTCCCTCCATTCACCATCTCATTTCGATGTCCTGCTACACCGACACGGTTCTTATTCCAGCAGGACGAGGTATCCGTCGGTTTGTCCCGGTTTAGAAGTCGTGATTCCATAAAGCTTCACTATCCTCGGTACGAGAATCACGCATTCACTCGGAGCAGGGCGATCTATTTCACATCCCGCATTCTCTTAACTTAATGTTATTATCACTGATTACATTACCATTCACAAGACGATTTAACGTCTCATAATTATTATACACATTAGAGGTCACTCCATTAAGATCTGAGGCCGATGAGTGAGGATTAACACACGGGTATTTCCCCTGGACACACACCATGGCCGCGCACCAGTCACACCCGGTCGAACCATTATTCACTAATTTTACCACCTTTTTACGGTGGTCCCGTAAATCACGTTCCCTCACTCTTCACCAGGAACAGTTACGACACTTCCTATTATGAAATGAGGCCTATATTAATCCTTAGGCCGCCGTGAACGCCAATTTCCTGGTTCCATGCTTTCCCAGCCTCCTCACTATATTCAAAACACTCCCGCCTCCCCCATGGCCCGAGTCGACCTCTCCCCCCGCACATCCGCGCATGCGCAAAGGGAACTCTTGGTTCTATCCTATTGTCAAATATATTTTTGACTCATATCGACACATTAAACACCTATTAGGCACTATAGTTTCGGAAAATTAAAAATTTTCCACACTGCGGCCGGGCGGAGGTCGTTGCTAGACGACTTACATAATGTGGAGTACAATTTTCCCATCTTCACTGGCCACCTGGCTTGGGAACTCCAACATTGGTATTTACATAATCACCCATTAATTCTTTCCACCTGTTAACTCCTCAGGTAGAGCTCCATCCAAAGCACACTCAAGCCTCCATGCTTCTGGTATTAACAATTTCCCTCTTATTGTAAGGTGTGACACTAAGTCTATGCTCTCGGGGTTAATTTGTTGGGCATACTGGAATTATGAGACTTTAACAATAACAAGTCTCTCTCAGTATCCCAAGTCAGCCCCAACACATTACTGCATATAGGCACTTCAACTCAGTCCATATTTATTGATCCTAAAATGGACTAATTACAGGGGCATAAGCCTATGCTCCCTGGAGGGCATACTGGAATTATGAGACTTTAACAATAACAAGCTCTCTCAGTATCCCAAGTCAGTTTACTGCATTAATTAACCCCTTCACATATCCTCATTAGTTCCTCTTCAGTTGACGTCACACCCGGAAATTGTCCACATAAGATTATTTACCCAATTACTTCGCTCAGTGGACCACCTGTGCACTTAAGGTGTGCATTTATCGTCGCCTGAAGTAAGAACAATTTATTATTTAACTGTTTATTAATTATATCATTATAAGCAGTCAACAATTTTGGTGTCTTGCTCAGTTCGCAGAGCTGGGCCCTTTAACTGTCCATACGCCATCCTATAATTAGTAGGTAATTCTGGACGGTCGAGCTTCCACGGAAGTCGCACCCAGTAATGTCCAGATTCACATTTAACATCCTTCAGGTATTGTTCCTGAGTAAAGGAATCATTTGGACTTAACTCATTTATATTAATCCCTATGCTGTCCAGCTCCCACAAATTAGACTGGTTCAACATCATTCTCGATAGAAGAATACTTGTACTGGGTTGACCTTTTATGAGCAAGACACCGTGACTGTATTCACTACTTCTAGTCATTATTACTAGGCGGTAGTCAGCCATATATTACATGGCCCGTACCAGTGTTGAGGAGAGTGACGCCGCATGCTTTTGGATTTATGCCCTTTATCCTGAATTATTACATCCAACGCCAGCAAGGCTACCTCAGCTAGGCCATCATTATTGCCATTAGCTGCAACCTTTACATCAGTCACTGTAGTGTCAGGGTTATTAACATTATCATTATTGTCACCATTATTATAAGAATCACATACAACCCTGCACATAACTGTATGGTGCCTTCCCTTGTTGCATTGATAGCAACTGTTCAATTTGGTATGACAATCCTTTACATTATGATTGTCTAGACATCTGATAAATCTGTCAAGTTCTTTCATTCTTTCCACTTTAATATCCCATGAATTATAGGCATTACAATTTTTAGTGAAATGAGTACCCTGGCAGAAGAGGCAGTCTCTCTTTTCCTTGCCTGACCTCTTATTAACTGGGTTACACTTACTGAGGTACTTATTCCTCTTACCTTGATGTGAGGAACCACTATTACTGATTCCTGACTTGATATGTGCCTATTTAACTCTTAACTATGATTATTACCACTGGGATTATTTTTCCCTTTTGCCACTTGACAGATACTTCAGAGTCATTATGTGTTATATCCTTAGAACTGTTTGGCTGACTGGTCTGCAATTGAACAATTAATTCCTGCCGACCTAGTCTGATTTCCTCCAGACCGTACTCTGGAGGTTTTGGCAAACCCACCCTTTGCATTAATAGGTTGACCAACTGCCTGGCTTACACCCTTTAATTTATTCAAAGCCTTACTTTTACAAGACAGTTTTTCTTCCAATTCGTAATGTTGATTAATTAAAACATTCATTTCCATTCCATCTGCACAATTCTCCAGCAGATCTCTTTCACAGTCTTTAAACCACAATTTGTACCAATCAAATCTACTCTCTAAAACATCTAAATATAACTTTAATTCATTAGGGTTCACGGTTCTTTGATTCACTAAATCAAATGCCTTCGTCACATGGCTTTTAATAGCCTGTAATGATGCTTTCATTACTCTAAAATTCACGGACTTGTCAGCCACATTAACTCCATTAGATCCAGTCATGGTTAGAGAATTATTAAGTACTGATTATACAACTTAAGTAGGCGCCTTATAAGAGTAATTCTTGCACTTTACTCTTGTATAAATCCTAGCCACACATGTGCTAGCAATTAATTGGGCTAATTATCATCCACCACACGATCGATTAAACTTGTGTACCCTATACCCACTTCCTTCAATCAGTCACTTAATTATTAAGTAATTAATTCAATTAATTTTTTCACTGATTGCATCCGGTTCAGGAAGGACCAGCGGGCAGATATGGAAAATTTTAAAGGGGTGATTACCTGTATGTACCTCAACATTATATACATACAAGTAAACTCATTGGGAGACAACCATATTGTTTACCGTAGTCACCCCGTGTAGACATGTGAGAAAACTTAACCACCCCTGGTCACGGCAAGTGGTTCCTTCGACCTCACAATCTTATCCATATCTATCCGAGACCAGTATGGATTGGATAGCACCCACAAGTACGGTGCTACTAATTAATTGTGGACTGTATAGATTATATTAGTTTAACTGAATGAAGGGGGGGGGGTAGGTTACACATGGATATATCCATCAAGGAAAAACACTTGTACATAATCTCACCACTTACCAGATATTCTCTGGTGGTCACTTGATGTAGCTGGATCACTCATAACCTATCCAATTACAACATACCTAACTGGCCAGTATCAGTCTGCTATAACTAGAAGGGTTACTTAACTGTGGGTGATTGATACTCCTTATTTCCTCCATTCACCATCTCATTTCGATGTCCTGCTACACCGACACGGTTCTTATTCCAGCAGGACGAGGTATCCGTTGGTTTGTGCCGGTTTAGAAGTCGTGATACCATAAAGCTTCACTATCCTCGGTACGAGAATCACGCGTTCACTCTGAGCAGGGCGATCTATTTCACATCCCGCATTCTCTTAACTCAATGTTATTATCACTGATTACATTACCATTCACAAGACGATTTAACGTCTCATAATTATTATACACATTAGAGGTCACTCCATTAAGATCTGAGGCCGATGAGTGAGGATTAACACACGGGTATTTCCCCTGGACACACACCATGGCCGCGCACCAGTCACACCCGGTCGAACCATTATTCACTAATTTTACCACCTTTTTACGGTGGTCCCGTAAATCACGTTCCCTCACTCTTCACCAGGAACAGTTACGACACTTCCTATTATGAAATGAGGCCTATATTAATCCTTAGGCCGCCGTGAACGCCAATTTCCTGGTTCCATGCTTTCCCAGCCTCCTCACTACATTCAAAACACTCCCGCCTCCCCCATGGCCCGAGTCGACCTCTCCCCCGCACATCCGCGCATGCGCAAAGGGAACTCTTGGTTCTATCCTATTGTCAAATAAACACATTTTTGACTCATATCGACACATTAAACACCTATTAGGCCACTATAGTTGTTTTCGGAAAATGTTTTCTAAAAAATGAATTTCCACAGTGTCTGGTGTTGTGCCTGTGGGTTCTGTCACAACTATCAAGAAAGCATTTTAGGTCAAGGTTAATATTGGAATTTAAGGCCCTGTAAATGTAGATTGCACAGTAGCAAGTGTGGATGTACTGAACAGGGAGTAACTTTAAATCTATGAAGAGTGGGGGGGTGTGTTGCCAGGGATGGGATTTAGTGATTATTCTTACTGCGGCTTCTTGTTGGGTTATTATTGGCTTTAGGTGTGTTGTTGCAGTTGATCCCCAAGCACAGATAGCATAGGTAAGGTATGGATATATAAGTGAATGGTATAGTGTGAGAAGGGCAGTTTCCGGCATGTAGTATCGTATCTTGGAGAGGATCCCAACCGTTTTGGATACTTTTTTGGTTATGTGTTGGATATGGGTGCTGAAGTTCAGGTTGTTGTCAAGGTATAGGCCTAGGAATTTGCCCTCATTATGCCTGGCAATTAGAGTGTTGTCGATCTTAATGTTAATTTGCGCATCTCCTGCTCTGCTACCAAACATAATGTAGTAGGTTTTGTCAGTGTTAAGCGTAAGTTTATTGGCTGTCATCCAAGTCGATATTTTGATCAGCTCCTCATTAACAATGGTGTTGAGGGTGGCAAAATTAGGGTGACATCCTGACATGCATGGGTCAAAGGGGATTCCCAGATATTTTACTGATGAAACCAAAGTGATGGACTCCCCATTACACTGAACATTAAAATTATTTACCCTTTTCAGTTTATGTTTCGTGCCAAAGAGAATGGCTTCAGTTTTCCCGAGGTGTAATGATAGTTTGTTGTCTACTAACCGTTTGCTGCAGGACTCCAGTTCCAGTGTTAAAACATTAGCAATATTTTGTGGGTCTTTACCTGACACTAACATAGCACTGTCATCTGCATACAGTAGGAGTTTGCACTTGACACTGATAGGCATATCATTGACATAACATATGAATAATAAGAGATCCAGAATACTATCTTGGGGAACTCCACATGTTATCGGCGGGGGTTCTGATTCAGTTTTGTTGATTTTGACTATTTGTCTCCTGTTGATAAGGTAGGACTTAAACCAGTCTACAGAACCTATACTGATAGCTTGAAGTTTCTTACGTAATATATTGTGGTTGACAGTATCGAAGGCCTTTTGCAGATCTAAGGTTACCATACCTATGAGGTTCCCCTTTGACATTTCAGTTCTCAGGTAATCCATCAGATATTCGAGCAATTCTTGTTCTATCTGCAGGGACATGATTATATACACCTGGAAAATCCTAGAGGGACTAGTACCGAACTTGCACACGAAAATCACTCACTACGAAAGCAAAAGACTTGGCAGACGATGCACCATCCCCCCAATGAAAAGCAGGGGTGTCACTAGCACGTTAAGAGACCATACAATAAGTGTCAGGGGCCCGAGACTGTTCAACTGCCTCCCAGCACACATAAGGGGGATTACCAACAGACCCCTGGCAGTCTTCAAGCTGGCACTGGACAAGCACCTAAAGTCAGTTCCTGATCAGCCGGGCTGTGGCTCGTACGTTGGTTTGCGTGCAGCCAGCAGCAACAGCCTGGTTGATCAGGCGCTGATCCACCAGGAGGCCTGGTCACAGACCGGGCCGCGGGGGCGTTGACCCCCGAAACTCTCTCCAGGTAAACTCCAGGGAGGGACAGCTGGGTCACTCGGAGTGCCACTACTAAGTTGTGTGTTGCCAAGTGCCATACTCAGTAAATATTATTTTGTCTCATATGTTTTAGGCCGATCTTATTTAAACATCGTGAAATATTATTACTAATATGATTCTACACTTACACCATAAAGAAACAAAATCATACGAAAAATAAAAAAGTTGACCCATTTGGGCGAACCTGCCCCTAAGTCACAGAGTCTCTTCCACCAGCTGATACTCATGGCGGGGTTTGATATACCTCTAAATTCCTTCTCAAATCTGTCTTGAGTTTTTATAAGAGATTTGTCACTCAAGAAAATTATGAGTGTTAACACCAAGTACCTGTTGTCGAAATTTTTGATCTCTCTAAAGATTTCTATTGAATGACCTTGTTTGGCAGTGTAGCAGGATTCATTTTTCATAAGAATCCCCAGTCTAACAAAGGCAAGTGTTCAGCTTCAGCTTCAGTCAATGCAGAATTTAAGAAGTCATGGAAGCGTCTGTCTGCTGCTCCTCTCTGAATGTCGTTCATCAAGAATGAAAGTGAGAGTGTCCAGCAGTGCTGCTTCTATGGATGAGGAACACTTGACAATGAGTTTAACTCTAATTACGACTGTGGAAAGTTGCATTTATCTGGATGTAACTCACAATGTACATACCAGTAAATGATAACAAAGATAATTATTATTTATCAAAGTTACTTAGACAAGTAGGAATTTGGGACACCTAGGTCACAAAAATGTCCCCCTTCGATACCTACAACTGTCATGTCCACAAGTTGCTCTAGACCTATAATTACAAATGAAATGTACAAACACACCAGGAATTCTGGTAAATAAAAAAATTGGCGGACTGTATATTAAAATTAATGATACTTATACACATTTATATAACAGAAGGAGAATATATCTTAATATCACTCACCAATTTTGACTGGAGATTACAGTGTATCCTGCTCAGAAAACCTCACTGTCTATACATGAAAATAGCACTGGCCAGAGTTATAATGTAAACAGACTTATCTGAGGTTCCTGGAGCTGTCTTGTCCAGTCGCCTGATATCTCAAGTTATGCAGGAATGCACATCCAACAATTTCGGATCCTATTTGAGAGGTGTCAGCCCAATTTGACCTCTAGAGCATGAAAATTCTTTCGATTATTCACTAACATTTGTGTTGACTAGTTAAAACATGGCGAGTCTCCCTGCGCAGGCGCAGAATTTCCCATTTTTTATATCATAAATTTAATTAAATACGATGTATTACACTAATTTACATAAAAAAATGCACTGTATTTTTTCCGGAATATACACTATTTTCCACTACGATGATCTCAGCAGCTACCTTCGCAAAACTAGCTCTACAAACCAGTTTCTGAGTCCTCCAAGTCTAGATCAACATTCTCTCCAGATTTATCTTTGGACATTGTCCGTGTTACAGCCGTGAGTTGAACTGTTCATGTGTCGATGTCTCAGTGTTCACAATAAGGTTACAACATAATCTGGGAAAAGAGGACGTTTTTATTAATTATAATGTGTTACCTCATAGGAAGTTCCCCTGAAACCCATACAGTTACTTCTTTATAATACTTGGAGCTAACAAATTCTATGCAGTAGTACATAAATTCTTGCCCACCATACACAATGAGTAGTAACTTTTGGTTGAGATATGTGTTTTTTGAGATGGGAAGAAAGAACAATAAGCACCAGTGTCTCTAAAGGTGGTAATGGTCACAGTTTTATCTGATTCATGCAGTGTCACTCTACTATAGGAGGTCATGCACTCACCCACATTCTGGGTGACAGGAACTATAGGCCAGATACTGGACATAAGCTTCTAGTTGAACTTACCAGTACTCCCAGACTTACCACTACCTGAAGACTCCCTCTGGAGTTTGAAACAGTCGGTCATGACATGACAGAACTAGTGGCATTGTTTGCTCCTCTATGGTTCTCATGTTTTATCTTTGACATTAACTATCTTGGAATCACCTGAATATATTTTTCCCTAACATTAGTCACCAGACTACTGAGGCAGGAAAATTAAGTGAAGCAGCTTTATCTGCAGGACAATGGTTAACTGTCAATGTATCTGTCAGTTTATCTGTCTCAGTTACACATAAAAACACGGTCTTTTGTGAATTTACAAACATTGGAGCTCACCAAAGTTAGTGACAGTCACTGATTTACAGTCACTGGATTGTTCACTAACAACATCCGTGTATGACTGCCCAGGTT
Organism: Cherax quadricarinatus; assembly: GCF_038502225.1. Classification (NCBI taxonomy): domain Eukaryota; kingdom Metazoa; phylum Arthropoda; class Malacostraca; order Decapoda; family Parastacidae; genus Cherax; species Cherax quadricarinatus. Next base: position 19,230 of record NW_027195686.1, on the reverse strand, counting down.
GATGATTACTCGGCTTAAACTCACATCTATATTTAGCTGGTGTGGTAAGGAAGGCACATGTGTGACAGTTAGGTATCTTTATTCCGAAACGTTTCGCTTACACAGTAAGCTTATTCAGTTGAGTACAGAAAGTTTGGCAAAAACAGCAGACATGTGAAGACGATGTAATCAGTCCGTCACCCTTGAAAACGTAATGTTGAGTTGGTCATTCCCTCGCCTGGAGAAGAGGGAAGAGACAGTATGGAGCCTTATATGCTGTCAAAAGGTGAGGTGTAGGCCAATAGTAGAAGAAAGAATGTTATCATTGAGAGGTCAGATCCCTCTTAAATCCAACCATTCTTCCTTACCAGTCTTCTGAGTCCTGGTTGTGGGACCAGTCTTCTGAGTCCTGGTTCTGGGACCAGTCTTCTGAGTCCTGGTTATGGGACCACTCATCAGGGACTTGACTGTGGGACCAATCGTCTGGGTGATGGTTGTTGGGCCACTCATCAGGGTCTTGAGTGTGGGATCACTCATCTGGATCCTGGTTGTATGATCAGTCATCTGGGTCATGGTTGCGGGACCAGTCATGTGAGTCATGGTTGTGGGACCAGTCATCAGCGTCATGGTTGTGGGACCAGTTATCAAAATCTTGCTTGATGGTTGTCAGTGGTGTTCAGGTAAGACAGTTATTGACTGACAGTGAAACTGTTTTTCTTTTTTGTGATGTCAGTCAACATCAGTGAGGGACTGTACTAGTGTTACTACAATGACACTGTGATGTCAGTCAACATCAGTGAGAGACTGTACTTGTGTTACTACAATGACACTTTGTGATGTCAGTCAACATCAGTGAGAGACTGTACTGGTGTTACTACAATGACACTTTGTGATGTCAGTCATCATCAGTGAGGGACTGTACTGATGTTACTACAATGACACTTTGTGATGTCAGTCAACATCAGTGAGAGACTGTACTGATGTTACTACAATGACATTTGATATATTCATTGTAATAACTTAATTCCTTATACATTATCACAAACAGCCTACAAATAATCTACATAAAAAATTGCTGCATTATAGACGATAATAAACTTATACATTATACATGACAAAGACATGATATACTATACAAAAAGGTAACCTGAAACATTATACTTCACAATGACCTGAAACATTATACTTCACAATGACCTGAAACATTATACTTCACAATGACCTGAAACATTATACTTCAAAATGACCTGAAACATTATACTTCAAAATGACCTGAAACATTATACTTCACAATGACCTGAAACATTATACTTCACAATGACCTGAAACATTATACTTCACAATGACCTGAAACATTATACTTCACAATGACCTGAAACATTATACTTCAAAATGACCTGAAACATTATACTTCAAAATGACCTGTGTCAGTGGAACGCCTTCCAACTGAACAAAAGAAATTAATGGAAAAATAAATAAATAAAGAAAATAGCTTAGGAAAAATGAGAATAATGATTTGAGAATTTTACTTAAAATTTAAATATAAAAAAAATGGCCTTCAGTTCTTTGAGTTGGGCAGGAGTAGGTATGGCCCTGGATAGTTCCTCTGATGTTATTTATGTTGGTTATCCTGGGCAGATGGTAATCCGATGTTCTGGAATCTCCTACCACTGGGATGGAGCACAAGTAGAATAGGTAAGGGCCGGTAGTAGTAGAATAATGTTAATAAGTATTATTAACACGTCTTGCCCCTTTATCTGGCGTCTATCCTGGAAGACCACGCCAGGAACAGAGCTGACAAATAAGAGAAAATAAAACTGGTTACCCATAGTCATGATAATATAACATTTAAGAAAGAAAAAGAATGATAAATGCCAAAATCATTACTGGTAACCAGCAAACACTAGAAAAGAACAAACAGTAATACTCCTGGTAGATCACCCTACCTGATTAGGAGAAGAGTGGAGGCGAAGTGACTCTCCAAACTTCAATCCACACCAGGTAAGGTCAATATTACCAGGAGTAGAAACTTTAACAAATCGGACACCAGGAACTAGTTTTGCCCCAGCCCGCCAGAGAGGGGGGGGGGTGTGTGCGCGCGCAACGTAACTCGCTAATGGTTCCTGGTTGCCCGAACAACCTTAACCCCACTTACACCTACTTTTCCCTCACAACCTGAAACATTATACTTCACAATGACCTGAAACATTATACTTCACAATGACCTGAAACATTATACTTCACAATGACCTGAAACATTATACTTCACAATGACCTGAAACATTATACTTCACAATGACCTGAAACATTATACTTCACAATGACCTGAAACATTATACTTCACAATGACCTGAAACATTATACTTCACAATGACCTGAAACATTATACTTCACAATGACCTGAAACATTATACTTCACAATGACCTGAAACATTATACTTCACAATGACCTGAAACATTATACTTCACAATGACCTGAAACATTATACTTCACAATGACCTGAAACATTATACTTCACAATGACCTGAAACATTATACTTCACAATGACCTGAAACATTATACTTCACAATGACCTGAAACACAATACATCAAATACATGAAAGTGATCTGATTTATTATGCACAATAATGACTTAAGATATTGCATCATAATTTTCTGTTACATTAAATATGATGACATTGTTCAGTTTAACCGGTCAGTGTTGGTAATAATTAACAATTATCTCTGCCTCAGGTAGCAGTTATCACCACATGTTCAGTGTTGGTAATAATTAACAATTATCTCTGCCTCAGGTAGCAGTTGTCACCACATGTTCAGTGTTGGTAATAATTAACAATTATCTCTGCCTCAGGTAGCAGTTGTGACCACATGTTCAGTGTTGGTGATAATCAACAATTATCTCTGCCTCAGGTAGCAGTTGTGACCACATGTTCAGTGTTGGTAATAATTAACAATTATCTCTGCCTCAGGTAGCAGTTGTCACCACATGTTCAGTGTTGGTAATAATTAACAATTATCTCTGCCTCAGGTAGCAGTTATCACCACATGTTCAGTGTTGGTAATAATTAACAATTATCTCTGCCTCACGTAGCAGTTATCACCACATGTTCAGTGTTGGTAATAATTAACAATTATCTCTGCCTCAGGTAGCAGTTGTCACCACATGTTCAGTGTTGGTGATAATTAACAATTATCTCTGCCTCAGGTAGCAGTTATCACCACATGTTCAGTGTTGGTGATAATCAACAATTATCTCTGCCTCAGGTAGCAGTTGTCACCACATGTTCAGTGTTGGTGATAATCAGCAATTATCTCTGCCTCAGGTAGCAGTTGTCACCACATGTTCAGTGTTGGTGATAATGAATAATTACCTCTACCTCAGGTAGCAGTTGTCAACACATGTTCAGTGTTGGTGATAATCAACAATTATCTCTGCCTCAGGTAGCAGTTGTGACCACATGTTCAGTGTTGGTGATAATCAACAATTATCTCTGCCTCAGGTAGCAGTTGTCACCACATGTTCAGTGTTGGTGATAATGAACAATTATCTCTGCCTCAGGTAGCAGTTGTCACCACATGTTCAGTGTTGGTGATAATCAACAATTATCTCTGCCTCAGGTAGCAGTTGTGACCACATGTTCAGTGTTGGTGATAATCAACAATTATCTCTGCCTCAGGTAGCAGTTGTGACCACATGTTCAGTGTTGGTGATAATCAACAATTATCTCTACCTCAGGTAGCAGTTGTGACCACATGTTCAGTGTTGGTGATAATCAACAATTATCTCTGCCTCAGGTAGCAGTTGTCACCACATGTTCAGTGTTGGTGATAATCAACAATTATCTCTGTCTCAGGTAGCAGTTGTCACCACATGTTCAGTGTTGGTGATAATCAACAATTATCTCTGCCTCAGGTAGCAGTTGTGACCACATGTTCAGTGTTGGTGATAATCAACAATTAGATCTGTCTCAGGTAGCAGTTGTGACCACATGTTCAGTGTTGGTGATAATCAACAATTATCTCTGCCTCAGGTAGCAGTTATCACCACATGTTCAGTGTTTACCTGGAGTTTACCTGGAGAGAGTTCCGGGGGTCAACGCCCCCGCGGCCCGGTCTGAGACCAGGCCTCCTGGTGGATCAGAGCCTGATCAACCAGGCTGTTGCTGCTGGCTGCACGCAAACCAACATACGAGCCACAGCCCGGCTGATCCGGAACTGACTTTAGGTGCTTGTCCAGTGCCAGCTTGAAGACTGCCAGGGGTCTGTTGGTAATCCCCCTTATGTGTGCTGGGAGGCAGTTGAACAGTCTCGGGCCCCTGACACTTATTGTATGGTCTCTTAACGTGCTAGTGACACCCCTGCTTTTCATTGGGGGGATGGTGCATCGTCTGCCAAGTCTTTTGCTTTCGTAGTGGGTGATTTTCGTGTGCAAGTTCGGTACTAGTCCCTCTAGGATTTTCCAGGTGTATATAATCATGTATCTCTCCCTCCTGCGTTCCAGGGAATACAGGTTTAGGAACCTCAAGCGCTCCCAATAATTGAGGTGTTTTATCTCCGTTATGCGCGCCGTGAAAGTTCTCTGTACATTTTCTAGGTCGGCAATTTCACCTGCCTTGAAAGGTGCTGTTAGTGTGCAGCAATATTCCAGCCTAGATAGAACAAGTGACCTGAAGAGTGTCATCATGGGCTTGGCCTCCCTAGTTTTGAAGGTTCTCATTATCCATCCTGTCATTTTTCTAGCAGATGCGATTGATACAATGTTATGGTCCTTGAAGGTGAGATCCTCCGACATGATCACTCCCAGGTCTTTGACGTTGGTGTTTCGCTCTATTTTGTGGCCAGAATTTGTTTTGTACTCTGATGAAGATTTAATTTCCTCATGTTTACCATATCTGAGTAATTGAAATTTCTCATCGTTGAACTTCATATTGTTTTCTGCAGCCCACTGAAAGATTTGGTTGATGTCTGCCTGGAGCTTTGCAGTGTCTGCAATGGAAGACACTGTCATGCAGATTCGGGTGTCATCTGCAAAGGAAGACACGGTGCTGTGGCTGACATCCTTGTCTATGTCGGATATAAGGATGAGGAACAAGATGGGAGCGAGTACTGTGCCTTGTGGAACAGAGCTTTTCACCGTAGCTGCCTCGGACTTTACTCTGTTGACGACTACTCTCTGTGTTCTGTTAGTGAGGAAATTATAGATCCATCGACCGACTTTTCCTGTTATTCCTTTAGCACGCATTTTGTGCGCTATTACGCCATGGTCACACTTGTCGAAGGCTTTTGCAAAGTCTGTATATATTACATCTGCATTCTTTTTGTCTTCTAGTGCATTTAGGACCTTGTCGTAGTGGTCCAATAGTTGAGACAGACAGGAGCGACCTGTTCTAAACCCATGTTGCCCTGGGTTGTGTAACTGATGGGTTTCTAGATGCGTGGTGATCTTGCTTCTTAGGACCCTTTCAAAGATTTTTATGATATGGGATGTTAGTGCTATTGGTCTGTAGTTCTTTGCTGTTGCTTTACTGCCCCCTTTGTGGAGTGGGGCTATGTCTGTTGTTTTTAGTAACTGTGGGACGACCCCCGTGTCCATGCTCCCTCTCCATAGGATGGAAAAGGCTCGTGATAGGGGCTTCTTGCAGTTCTTGATGAACACAGAGTTCCATGAGTCTGGCCCTGGGGCAGAGTGCATGGGCATGTCATTTATCGCCTGTTCGAAGTCATTTGGCGTCAGGATAACATCGGATAGGCTTGTGTTAATCAAATTTTGTGGCTCTCTCATAAAAAATTCATTTTGATCTTCGACTCTCAGTCTGGTTAGCGGCTTGCTAAAAACTGAGTCATATTGGGACTTGAGTAGCTCACTCATTTCCTTGTTGTCATCTGTGTAGGACCCATCTTGTTTAAGTAGGGGCCCAATACTGGACGTTGTTCTCGATTTTGATTTGGCATAGGAGAAGAAATACTTTGGGTTTCTTTCGATTTCATTTATGGCTTTTAGTTCTTCCCGCGATTCCTGACTCCTAAAGGATTCTTTTAGCTTAAGTTCGATGCTTGCTATTTCTCTGACCAGTGTCTCCCTACGCATTTCAGATATATTGACCTCTTTTAGCCGCTCTGTTATTCTTTTCCGTCGCCTGTAAAGGGAGCGCCTGTCTCTTTCTGTTTTACATCTACTCCTCCTTTTTCTTAGAGGAATAAGCCTTGTGCATACATCGAGTGCTACCGAGTTAATCTGTTCTAGGCATAAGTTGGGGTCTGTGTTGCTTAGTATATCTTCCCAGCTTATATCGGTTAGGACTTGGTTTACTTGGTCCCACTTTATGTTTTTGTTATTGAAGTTGAATTTGGTGAATGCTCCCTCGTGACTAATCTCATTATGTCGGTCTGGGGCTCCGCGCATACATGACTGAACCTCAATTATGTTGTGATCTGAGTATATTGTTTTTGATATGGTGATATTTCTTATCAGATCATCATTGTTAGTGAAGATGAGGTCTAGTGTATTCTCCAGTCTAGTAGGCTCTATTATTTGCTGGTTTAAATTGAATTTTGCATTCGCTGCCTGACTACGGTGGAGTGAGGTTGTGCCCAGCACCCCTCTGCTGTTTTTCAGGCGAGCTACCACAGTACATCAACAACCATTGAGTAGTGTGGACGTGCGCTGCTCATTTTGGGATATCAAAATGGCTGAACATACAGTACGGAGAGTAAATACTATCTGCATAGAGCTGGTTCGTGGTACGTTAAGTGGAGATACGATGAACGTACTTCTCCCTAACATCATCAGGGACACATATGGTATCCCCAACGAGGAATTATATGGCGTCGCTCTTAATGGTTTGTCAAGAATCTTCGTGAAATTTCTGAGAGCCGGCTTCTACACAAGAATTGTCGAGCAGTACCAGGAACAACGCATGAGTGTGAATTCAGCGATGGATGTTGTGTTACATGATGTTTCTAAGTACTACACATGGGTGAAGGTACGGAATGTACCCTTCGAGGCTACGGCGTATGGACTACAGGAGTTTTTTCGCAGTTATGGGACAGTGCATTCTGCAACCATGGGGGTATGGAGGGATGGTCCGTATGAAGGAATGCCAGAAGGTTCTTACACCCTTAAAATGTCTTTAACAAGACCTATACCATCCTATGTAACGATGACCGGTTGTAGAACACAGGTTTATGTGTACTATGCGGGTCAGAGAAAAACATGTCGTCTGTGCAGCTCTTATGAGCACATGGCAGCCCAGTGTCCTAGGAGGCAGGCTCCTCGAATTCTGGAAACGCCGATTGTGATTCAACAGTCGTGTGATTTGGTGCCTGGCTCTGTTGCCTCTGGAGGCCGGAGGCCAGATCTCTGGAGCCAGGAGGTCGACCGGGAGGTGGCGGAGGAGGAGACGTGTGTCACTATCCCAGGGGAGTCGGGGGAGTCGAAGGTGTTATCTGAGGAGTCTTTAGTCCAGGAAGCTTCGACTCAGGAGGGTTTACTGGCAGATGTCATCAAGGATTTTTTGGATGGGGATGAGCCTGGTGTAGAAGGTGTCCTCAGTTTATGTGAAGTTGGAGAGCTGGAGGGACAACAAATTGTGGAGAAAGACTTGAGTAAGAAAAGGCTGGAGTGTGTGGTGGCCGTGGAGGTACACCAGGAGGATTCGTCTGAGGGTGAGATGTGTGTAAGTGGAAGTTCTAGAAAAAGAACTGCGGCATCAGAGATAGACGAGGTTATTACCCCGGGGCAGAGGCCGGGGAAGAAGTCATGGGCAGCGGTTGTGGAGCCGATGCCTCATAGTGCTAGAGGTGCGCCTGAGTTGCACAGTGGGAGAGGGAGGGGGGAGGTGACTGCACAGGATAACTCGAGTGGTAAAGGAATACGTAATGTGAAAAGTGCAGCGAGTAAATCCCAGCGGCATAGGGGAAAGCCGCCACTTCTATAATTTTCAGAAGTGTCACGCTTAATGTCAATGGACTTAAGACTGAGGTTAAGAAAGTTTGGTTGGAGTGGTTTTTACGGCGGTTTGATGTAGATATTTGCTTTTTGCAAGAGCATAATCATAGGGCTGGTTGTGTGTTGCGGTTAAAAGGATATCGGATGTATGTTACCAGTGGTTTGCAATTGAAAGGTGGGGTAGCAGTGGCGATAAAGGAGACCAGCCCCTTGCGTGTCATCGGCTGGGAAGAGGGGGGGGGTGGGAGGGTCGTGAGGGTGGATGGTGTCTGGGGTGAGAGTCGAGCTAGTTTTGTAGGAGTTTACATGCCAGCAACTAGCAATACCAGGGTAAAAGTAGATTTTGTCAGAGAGGTATTGCTGTATCACTTGAGAGGTTTGCCTGCTATAACAGTAATAGGAGGTGATTGGAATTGTGTGATTAGGAGTGGTGATGTCGAACCGAGAGGGGCGGGTTGTGTGCTGAGTGTGCTGAGGGATGTATTGCGAGATATTGGGGTTGTTGATGTGGTGGGGAGGGGGGGTTACCTAGTGGAGCATACGTTCGTCCGTAGGGGATATGAAGCGCGATTAGACAGAATTTATATTAAGCAGGGTATAGATGTTGTGAGGGTGCAAACCTTCGATGTGGGGTTTTCTGATCACAGAGCGGTAATAGCAGATTTGATGTGGGATGGAGTGGTGCGTATTTATTCTGGGTACTGGAAATTAAATGTAAGGCTTCTTAAGGAGGAGGGGGAGGGGCCTTTTTTCAGTGATTGGTGGTTGCCTTTTTGGGAGGCTAGGAACAGGGAGATAGATCTGTTAGATTGGTGGGAAATGCAGGCAAAACCTGGAATAGCGAATTTTTTTAAGGCTAGGGGACGAGAGGAGGCGAGGTGGCGTTTTGGGTTGCAAAATTATCTGGAGGGACAGTTGCAGGATTGTTATGTTGGGGGAGGTGGTAGGAGGGATGATATGGACAGACTGCGGAGTAGAATAGCTGAATTACACAATGATAGGTTTGATGCAATTAGGGTTAGGGCGGGGTTAGAGGATGTTTTGTGGGGTGATAAGCCGTCTGGGTATGTTTTACGTAAATTTCGGGACCGACAGAGTGTAACCACCATTCTACAATTGGAGACAAGCCCTGGGGTGGGAGGGTATCCAGTGGGTCGAGTCCTATCCAATACGGAAAGTATGAGTCTCTATGCTGATAGTTGGTTTAGAGAGAAATGGAGTTGGAGGGAGGGGGGTTCCTGGGAGGGTATTTTTGAAGGGGGGTTCCATAGCGTTTTAAGTGAGCAGGATAGAGTGGGGTTGGAGGTTGGTATAAGTGAGGTTGAGGTGGAAGAGGCAGTTTTCGGGATGAGTACCGGGAAAACACCAGGGATAGACGGTATACCAAATGATTTTTATAGAGCACATTGGGGGTGTATTAGGCAGTGTTTTGTTAGGCTATTGGACCATATGTTAACTAGTGGGAAGTTGAGCATATCGCAAAGTACGGGTGTCATAGTTTTGGTGCCAAAGAAGGGGGGGGGTAGAGAGTTGAGTGCTTACCGTGCAATATCTTTGATGTGCGCTGATTACAAGGTTTTTGCGAAAATTTTGGGTAATAGACTGAAGAAGGTCATGGGGTCGGTGATACATGGGGGACAGTTTGGTATCCCGGGGAGGAGTATGCGGGTAGGTCATGGTCGTATTCGGGATTTCCTTGAGGGTAGTAATAAGGGAGGTATTCTAGGTCTGGATTGGGAGAAAGCTTATGATTATGTGGATAGGGAATTTTTGTTTGAGAGTATGGTGAGAATGGGTTTTGGAGGGAGGGTGGTTGGATGGGTGAGGACTTTGTATGAGAATGCATCAATGAGAGTACAGGTAAATGGGAGGTTGGGTAGTTCAGTAAGCATGGGAAGGGGTTTAAGGCAGGGGTGTCCACTCTCCCAAATACTCTTTGCATGTATGCAGAATCCTTTCTATGTTCTGGTTGATGGTGGGATGGGAAGGTTGGGGGAGAGTGGAGGATATTGTGGGAATATTGTTGGTTATGTAGATGATACAACTGTTTTACTTAATGGGATTGAAGATTTAAGAAAAGTGGGAAGGGTAATTGAGATTTTTGGGAATGCTACTGGGATGAGGGTTAATAAGCAGAAATCACGGTTGTTGGAGGTAGGCGCTTGGGTAGGAGGGACCTTGGGGGAGGAGTTTGGTTGGATAACTGTAGATAGGCTAAAGATTTGTGGGATTTTGTTTTTGGCAGATGCACAGGAGAGCAGGAGGGTTAATTCAGAAATGGTAATGGACAGAGCTTTGAGTAGGCTGAGGGGTCTAAGGGCCGGGGATGTAACCTTGCATCAAAGGGTTGTGGTGGTAAATACGCTGATTTATAGTAAGGTGTGGGGAGTGGCGGAAATTTACCCATTAAGAAGTCAGGATATTATGGAAATGCAAAGAAGGGTCTTAAGGTATGTGTGGGGCTATGGGAGGGCGTGGTTGGGCAAAGATGTAGTAATGACTGCGGTAAGGCAGGGAGGACTGGGATTGATTGCATTAGGGTCTAGGGTGAAGGCGCTATATGTGAAGCAGAGGTATATTCGGGCAGCGGGGGAAAGGGGTCTTCGGGTGGGGGAGGTGATGGGGGATATCCGCAAATGGTGGGGTGGCAGGGACTTAGTGGAGTGTGAAGACATGTTGCGGTTTATGTTAAAGGTATGCAATGTTAAAAAACTCAAGGTAAAACGGTTAGTGGGTGTGGGTCGTCGTCAGGAATTAATGCAAGGGATGGCAGTGTATCCCACATATGATTGGAGAGGGATATGGGTGGAATTTAGTAAATTAAGAATACCGGCAAGAGCGAGGGAATTAGTATATAGATTTCTTATGGGGACGTTAGCATCGAAAGAGGTGCTAAGACGAATGGGTTTTGTGAAAGAGGCGTCATGCGCTTTTTGTGGGGAAGTTGAAACGGCTTTTCATGTAGTATATTTTTGTTCTGCATTGGAGGTGGTAAGATTGTGGTTGAAGAGGGTTTTCTTTTTATTGGGGGGGGGAAAGATATCACCCCTTAGGGCTTTAATGTTAGATATGGAAGGGGTACCCAAAGAGGTGGGAAGGGCTATCAGATATGTAATAGTTGATTACTTGTATGTTTCTTGGGGGATGAGGGAGGTGGAGGGGAACATTAGGATAAAAGCGTTGGCGGCGAGTTTTTATAGGACAGCATGTAGGAACAAACAATTATATGGGGGAAGGTGGGTAATTAGTTTTCCGGAGGGATATCGTGGACTTACTGTTGAACGTTTACTCCGTTTGAGTATGGGGTGAGAGGCAAGGGGTTGGTCTCTTCAGTGGTGCGCCCTCTTGGTGTGATTGGAAGCCTGGTGAGGTATGGTTGATTAGTTTGCACGGTGGTTGATGTGGGTAAAGTTTATTGTAGGAGTATGTAGACCTTATGAATTTTTTGTAAAATCACAGAGTCAAAAGTTGTATGTGATTTTCGGTTTTCCCTTATTGTTATAAGAATCATTTTATATAGGAAGGTTTATATTTATATGTATAATGTGAGGTTATGTCTTGTATATTTTTAATCTGAAGATAGATTTAGCCTTGTCATACACCTCTTTTTTTTATTATTGTATTGAATATGTACATTATGCACTATGTACGAAAATATATAAGTATTTGATGGGGTTTATATATCCCCTTATTTTGTATGGAAGGTCCTATTATATATTGAGTGTTAATCAGTAACATTAACTTTGTGTATGTAGGTGTGTTTGGGGGAACCAATGTCTTTGTATAGTTCTATCATGGATTGTAATATTTAGTTTATTTGCAGACAAGTCATTTAGCGATTTATTTCTATGTATGATTTAGTTTGTTCTTATGAATAAGTGCACATACACGTATGTGTATATGCATGCGTATATGTATACATATATGATTGCAGGACTCGTTCCTACATGTCTTATAATGACCCTGACTGTTTTTGTTTGGAAGTCTGCTGGGTTGGGTTATTTTAGTAGAAATTGTTTTCAATGACCATTCATTAGGAAATTAATGTATGTTATTTAGAATGGGGACTGTACATACGGGGGGGGGGGGGGGTAGAAGTGTCAGCTGTGTCGGCACTGGCAATAATGAGTATTGTAAAGGAGTTTGAAGATTATGTGGATTAATAATATATAAATAACAAAGTGGAAAAAATAATGCAGATTGTAGGTTTGGGTTTTCCTTGGTTATAATAATAATGATGTAATCTTACTTAACATAGTTACATTGGATGTAATGTATATGGGATGAGGGACAGGTGTGACAACACAACGTTAATCGTCTGTGTTCATTTAGACAATGAGATTTATAATTTTGAGTAAGAACTGATACTGTGTTCTTTTATTTATTTAATGTATTGTGTTGTTTTAAATAAAAATATAAAAAAAAAAAACCGGACTTTTTATGTTCCCATCTGTTGTAGAAAGCTTCCAGGTTTTCTATGAAAGCAGCTTTGATGTTGACCTCTTTTAATACCCTTGTGATTTTAGTCCACAGATTTATCTCATTTGGGCATACCCAAAAACACTTCCCTGTTTTAATACTGCTTGTAGCTAGTTCTTGGATATCTGCACAAGGGGCGTGACACCAATTTCCACAGAAATGACAATTTATGCATGTGGAAGCCCGTTTGTTTGACTGACCACAGACTACACACAGCTTCATAATGATTTGAATGGTTTATTTACTGCAATTCTACTAGCAACCTCTTGAATATTCTATTAATAACCTGCTAGGTGGTGCACAACGAAACCGTTTGAAACCAGTCCAGGGTTCGGACCAGTCAAGGGTTCGGACCAGTCAAGGGTTCGGACCAGTCAAGGGTTTGGACCAGTCTATCTGATCTGATCAGTGGGTCACTTATTTAAACCATACTGGTCGGTGATTTGAGCTAACACATGAAGGATCTACTGGAAATTATCTACCCGAGTAATATGTGATTTGATTGATACAAAAGTATAACTTGCGTGTTGAAGAGCCGGTGACTGCTGGCACTCCTACAATGACGAACGGTCGAGCCTCCACCTTTGTTTATCAATCGCTGTATCTAGCTTCTCTATTTTTTTTTTCCGTCTCCACCACAATAAATGCTATATTATCACTATAGTTGACTGGTGCAAATTTTGGAGGAAGGGCGCTTTTTCTGTAGTAATAATTGCTTCTCGTTGTGTATATTGCGACCGCTGGTAACTACAGGTTATATGAAATTCACAGTAACGTCTGGTATTTCAAGAAAAAGAAACTAATGAAAGTCACTCCACTTCACTAAGTACCATTATAATACTGGTTAGTTGCTACTACAACACTGTATTCTGCTATTCACTGGTATCACTAGATTATATGCGAGTACACTAGCAGGCCAGGAAGATTATTAAAAACAGCTGACCTGTGGATTGTCTGCATCGCTATTGGGCCGTGCAGACCTCCTGCGCAAACGCTCTTCAGTTCCCTGACAGCAGTAGTGTGAGGTGGTGCTTGTCGCGCCTCTGTCGTCAGACCAGGAGAACTACTATTAGTCAACATGGCGTGCAGTTACAGACGCAGGATTAACACTGTCGGTGTTGAACTTCTCAGTGGGGCAATAACGCCAGCCTCAGCCCAGGTATTACTACCTAAAATCATCAGAGACACGTATGGCATTCAGGATGGAGAGTTGTACGGCGTAGCATTGAACGGAGCACGTAGATTTTTTGTGAAACTGCTCTCAGCAACGGTTTACGAGTCGTTGGTCAACCGTTTTCAGGACGTAAGTCTTGATGCAACACCAGCTGTGCGTGTGAGGATGATCGATGTATCCAGACATTATACATGGATTAAATTGCGTAATGTCCCCTTTGAGGCGGATGAGACAGATATCAGAAAAGTATTTGAGGAATACGGAACTGTTCATTTGGCCCAGCATGGTAAGTGGGTGTCGGGTGCCTACACAGGTATGCCGGAGGGCACTTTTAACCTAAAAATGTCATTGCGACACCCCATACCGTCTTACGTGTACCTAAAGGAATTCAGGACACAGGTCATGGTGTCATACGCGGGGCAAAGGCGTACCTGCCGACTATGTGGGGAATATGATCACATAGCGGCGGAGTGTGGGAAGCGGCAACGAGCTCCTGGCCCAGAGGCGGAGACATCCGCTTCTACACCAGGGGAAGCAGGTGTTGATCAACGACGTGAAGGAGGGCGTGGTCGTCTATGGAGCGAGATAGTGGATGAGGCGTATAAGGCTGGGGGAGAGGGTGAGGCCCTTGACCAGTTACCTGGTCCAGACACACTTCCAGTGGATCGGGTTGAGCAAAAAGTACAGGAGGAAGTGTTGGAACTTGAGGAGGAATTAGCCGAGGTTCTGAAGTCCTTGTCACCGCCTGAGGAGGTGGCTGCTCCTGGCAGGGTAGTAGAAGATGAGGTGAAGGCTGTGGGGCATCAACAACAGAACTATTCGGACGAAGGGAGTGACAGCGTGACTGAGGTGTCACCGAGATCTTTGTCACTGTGTACAGTGGAGGTAGAGGTACATTGTGAGGCATCCCCAGACCAAGCCATGGAGGATGCGCCTGTCACAAGAAAGAGAGCCGCTGCATCGGATTCAGATGATGTCCTAACGCCAGCGCAGCGGACTGGGAAGCAAATATGGGCAGAAGGTGAAGGTAGTGGTGGCCATGACAGGAGGCACCGAAAGAAGGGGGGGGGGGAGAGAGGGAAGTGTGCAGGTGACAAGTGGTCCCACACGTTCTGGTGGCCATCGGAAGAGTGAAGAGAGGAGGCAGGGGTGGAAACTTTAATAGGCCTCCGGTGTATGACAGTAAACGTTAATGGTTTGTGTAATAGTGTAAAGAGAGAATGGTTTCGAATGTTTCTGAATAAATTTAGAGTGGATGTTGTGTTCCTACAGGAGCACAATTTTAAGGAGGGTAGGGTGTTGGAGATGGAGGGGTTTCAGGTGGTAACCCTGCCATCTGCCCGTTTGAAAGGGGGGGTGGGTATCTTAATTAGGGAGGCGAGCCCGTTTGTTTTGCAGAGAAGTGAGGGGGGGGGAGGGGGAAGGGTGTTGCGCGTAGATGGTTTGTGGATGGGAAAACGTGTGGCTTTTATTAGTGTATATGCGCCTGCAGAGAATAATGTACAGGTGAAGCAGGAGTTTGTGTGCGAGGACCTTGTGTTTTTTTTCCGTGCATTACCGGAGGTGGCAATAGTAGGAGGTGATTGGAACTGCGTCATTAGGAGGGCTGATGTGGAACCGAAAGGGGCAGGTTATGTGTCGGTGGCCCTACGAGATTTATTGAGGGATATTAGGTTAAGAGACGCATTCGAGGGGGGGGGGCGTGGGAGACAGAGCATACATTTGTTAGGAGAGGGTATGCAGCGAGGTTAGATAGAGTGTATCTTTCTCACGGGGTTGTAGTGAGAGCTTTCAAAACTGTTGAAGTAGCATGGTCAGATCATAGAGCAGTGTTGGTGGAGGTTGGGTGGGAGGCGCTTGCAGAAATATACAGGAGTTACTGGAAATTAAATATAAGTGCATTGAGTGATGAGGAGGGGTTAG
Organism: Cherax quadricarinatus; assembly: GCF_038502225.1. Taxonomy (NCBI): domain Eukaryota; kingdom Metazoa; phylum Arthropoda; class Malacostraca; order Decapoda; family Parastacidae; genus Cherax; species Cherax quadricarinatus. The sequence continues at coordinate 3,725 of NW_027195686.1, read as the reverse complement.
AGGGATTTTCTGTCCTATGGAAGGAGCTTAGTGAGGAGGCACAGGGAGTGGAAGATGTCGTACAATGGTGGGATTGTGTTGCCAAGGAAAGGATTAGGAAATATTATGTGGGGGTGGGCAAACGTATAAATGATTTTAAATATGGGCTTTCAAATTATCTGGAGGACAGGTTAAGGGGCTGTTATGAGAAGGGGGCTGTGGGGGGCAACTATCCTATGGATGAAATTGTCGAGGTCAAGGGGAGACTGAGGGAGTTACAAAATGAGAGGTTTCAAGCGGTAAGGGTGCAGGCAGGGGTAGAGGAGGTGCTTTGGGGTGACAAACCATCGGCGTGTGTGTTGCGACGTCAAAAACAAAGACAGCAGGTTACAGCTATTCCGAGGTTAGAGGTACACGAGATGGCGGGGGGTTATAGAATGGGTCAGGAGATACTAACTACAAAAGGAATGTGTGTGTATGCGGATAAATGGTATGAAGGGTATTGGACAAGTGGGAAGGTGGGAAATGTGGATTTAGAGAAGGTGTGTGAGTATGTGACGTGTAATTTAGGGAATAGTGATAGAAAGGCTTTAGGGGGGGTAATAACAGAGGAGGAAATAGAGTTGGCTTTAAGGGGAATGAGGAAAGGCAAAGCACCGGGAATAGACGGTCTCCCGGCTGAATTTTATCTCCAACATTGGGAGGTGATAAGGGGTTTCATGGGTAGGTTATTTAATCAGATGAAGGAGAAGGGTGTGATGGGGGACAAGCAAGCAACAGCAGTTGTAGTGTTGGTCCAGAAGGGTAAGGGGCAGCACACCCTCAAGGAGTACCGTGCCATATCCCTGTTATGTGCTGATTATAAGTTGTTCGCTAAAGTCTTGGGTAATAGGTTCAAATGTGTGGTAGGGAGAGTGGTTTCGAAAACGCAGTATGGTTTGCCTGGAAGGTCGATGATTGAGGGTCATGGAATACTGAGAAGTTTTGTGGAGTCAAAAGGGGGGGGAGGGAGGGCGGCGTTGTTGGCTTTAGACTGGCAGGGGGCCTATGACAGGGTGGAACGAGGAGCATTGGGAGCTATACTTAGGAGGCAGGGTTATGGGGATGAAATAGTTAATTGGGTAACCACGTTGTACAATGGTGCCAAGATGAGGGTACAGATTAATGGATGCTTGGGGGAGGGGATTGTAATGGGTAGGGGACTTAGGCAGGGGTGTCCCATGTCACAAATGTTGTTTGCGTGCATTCAGGACCCCTTCTATAGAATGGTTGAACGTTGTGTATGTGACACGTGTGGCGGTCGGGGGGGGGGGGTTGGGAAAGTGTGGCCGGGAATAATAGGATACGTAGACGATACAACAGTCCTGGTTCGGGAGGGGATGACGTTGGGTGTTTTGGATGATGTTGTGCAACAGTTCGGAAATGCAACAGGGATGCAGGTAAATAGAGAGAAGTCAATGATCATGGGGTTGGGTGATTGGGTGGAGGGGGGGGGGAGATGTAACGTTGTGAGAAAACAAACGGTGTCTTTAAAAATTTGTGGTATCACCTATAAGGGTGATTTGGAAGCTGCTCGGGAGGAAAACTCGAATAGATTAATGGAAAGGATTCAGGGGCGTCTGGGTGCATTGCGACCTCATCATCTGACTCTCGTGCAACGAGTGATTGTTATAAATGTATTATTGTATAGTAAGGTTTGGCACGTAGCAGCCGTGTTCCCATTAACAGGGACGGCGATTGTGGGAATTCTGAGACGAGTGTTTAACTTTTTGTGGGGTTCAAGGTGCGATTGGCTGAGGAGAGAGGTTGTAATGTTACCTGTGCGCCAGGGTGGGTTGGGGTTGATGGATCTGAGGAGGAGGATTAAATGTGTGTTTCTTAAATGGGAGGTTTTGCGCGAAGGTGTGAGTGGAGGGCAGCTGGGAAAAGTACATGATAGGTTGGGTAAGTTGTATGGTGGTGTGGAGTTGAGGGAATGTGAAACTATTTTGAGGGCTTTGATGTTGGTTAGAGAACCCAGGAAAATTCGAGTAGGGGTTTTGTGTAAGCTGCTTGCAGACAGGATTGTTGTACCAGTTGAGGGATTGTTCCCCATGTACGCATGGACGAGTATTTGGTATAGGTTTAGCAGGTTGAAGTTAAAGCCTAGGGTAAGGGAGGTAATGTATCGTTTTTTGCATGGCATACTACCGTCGGGGGAGGTTTTAAGAACCAGAGGGGTAATTGTGGGCGGAAGGTGTGGAATCTGTGGGGAGGATGAGACGGCGTTCCATGCAGTATACTTTTGTGGGGAACTGGAGGGTGTTAGGTATTGGTTAAGTAGGGTAGTACAGGGGGTGGGGGGCAGAGGGGTGTCGGTTCTGCGTGCACTAAGCCTAGATGTGGGAGGGTTCGATGAGAGTGTTATAAGAGCTTTGGATTATATAATAGTGGATTATATATATATATCGTGGGTGATGAGGGGGAGGGGGAATTGTGAGGTGCGGAGGCGGGTACTAGCGGTAACGGTTTATCGTACGATGTGTCGTAATAGAGAACTGTATGGGAGGAGGTGGGAGAAGGATTTTTCGGAAGGGTATAGAATGTTAACGTTAGGTTTTCTCATCAATCTACGACTTGGGCTGAGTGAGTAAGGGGGAGGGGTTTGGGGATTACATACGGGAAGGGGGTTTTCAGGGGGACACAGCGGGGTCGCCTCCTGGGGAGGGGTGTGAGTAAGGTGTATGTGGGTATATGAAGGTGTAGATGAGTGGCATACGTGTATGTAGCATGCAAGTGGGCACAGAAACCAAAGGTGATATCAAGTAATTACGTAGTACCTGAATGGAGAATTCTGTGTTTGATGTGTCAGGGTCGTCATGACCTTCTTCATGTATTAAGTGTGAATGGTGTCAAGATTATAGTTTTAAGACCGTGAAGAGCTTTAGGGCTTATGTAGAGTGTGCGTTTATAGCCTTTATTGGGCATATTTCATGTGCGATAATTGTATCGCAATGAGAGGTTATTAAATTATGTTTGTGTTGAGTGTTGTGGGTTTTTAGCGAGTGTACTGTCTTTATTTTAGCATTATATAATGTGCTCATCCAGTTGCTGCTAGATGGAACGATAATGACTTCCATAAATTTGTAATGCCTCGTTAAAAGTTTGTAATGGGACAGTATGGTTTAGTCTCTTACTTTATATAATGTGCTCAGCCGGTGGAAGAGGCTGTATTAATATTTAGTAATATTTGTTAATATTTATTTAGTATAAGTGTGAGGCTTAGGATTTGATTTTTGATTTAGGATTTGATTTTGATTTTTTTTTTCAATGCTTAAAAAGAGATTGTAGTGAGGCACGTATGTATGTGCTTAGGTACTTCTTATTGTATAGGGGTTAATTTTGGGAAGAGCATGTGATTGTTTTTAACTGAGATTGGGATGTAGGTTATTACTCTGTTTATCTCCTGTGAAGGTTGTGAACCTTTGTCATATGTCCGTCATAGTATGTTAACTATACAAATCTGAAAGTTGTATATAGTTTATATTTTATATAGTTTATATAGTTATAGTTTATTTTGTTTATCATAGTATGTTATATGGAAAATTTTGTGTGTATATGGGTAACCTCTTTTATGTCAATTACAATGTGTTGTTAATAATTGGTTAGTGTATGTTGTGTAGGATTGAGGATCCTACTGTATCCATTTTATATCTTAATTTAATATCAAGCTGTAAAGTTTTTAAATAAAATATAAAAAAAAAAAA